>NC_080566.1:6525000-6762500 GCF_030253575.1 Rhododendron vialii
GGCGACCCTAATGACTTTATAGTCATCGGAGTTCGGATCAAACCCAAACCCTAGATGGGCAACCCTCTTTGTTTCGTAAGGGGGTCGAGGGATTAGCCTGGATTCTCTCATCGCAGAGTTGCATATCAATAGCACTTTTGTGGACCCATAAGCGAGAGACAACACGGTCAGCCCGCTAGAAGAACCCAAGAGGTTGAGATGCTTAACTTTTAGACCAGCAAATGAAACATCTAAATCTTCAACCGGGGTTTCGACAGGGACCAAGGACAGGACAAGATTCTCATAAAAGAGAGGCGTTTTATAGGGGTCAAAACGGAAAAGTTTCTCGCCACCGCTGTGGCGGCATCGCTTGACGAGGAGGGAGTCGGTGTTCGTGTTTTTGGCAATGGATGTGGCATGGTTGCAGTGGAGGGAGACGAAGCTAGGGTTTTGGATGAGGGAGACGAAGCTAGGGTTTTGGAGTGGTCACAAGTACATAGTATGTCCAGTTTAATGTCCTTCCTCTTCCTTTTTAGAAGTTTGTATGTCCTAAATCTGTTCAAGAGCAAGTTAATTCCTTCCCCCTCTTTTTAGCCATGTGTAAACACGTATCCTAAAGTAAATAAAAAACCACATTTAAAATTAAAAAATCATGTCTCATCAAACAGGTCTCTTGACTGAAACTAAGCTCGCTGTGTAGGAAAGAACTGGACACCGATGGACTAATTTTAGATCATCGTATTCTTCATGATACTCGTTTAAGGTATGTGAATCAAGGTTGTAAGACACCATCTTCCAATCATTGTCTCTCCGAAGAAGAACCTCGCCAGTGTGCCGAAATCCTAATGCATCATAAAGTCCTACAATGGGTCCAATGCTGTACTTTTTGTTCCAAGGATCCTTAACTCCGTTTCCATCCCTTACCCATATTTCAAGGCACGATTCCATCCTTCCAAACTCCACAGTAACAAGGGCAAGGGAGTCCCCCAGAATGCTAAGGCTAGACCAAGGGTTAGTCCTAATATCCTCGGGTAAAAATACTCGTTCGAACAATTCATCTGACATGTGGAAAGCAATAATTTCACCCTGGCAATTAGCCACCCAATAAAACACCCCATTCAACGATGCGGAACTCCAACACCAACGCTGAGAACATTGTAGTATCTCTTCCGGCACCACAGCGACGATTTCTCTCCAGGTGTCAGTACTCATGTGGTAGATTTGAACTCTTCCAACACAAAGCGTAAAAGTAAATGCCATGGGGTCATAGCTTGCGACAACTCTAAGCACTTTATAATCATTGGTTTTGGGATCAAAAGCAAACCGTAGATGGCTAGTGTACCTTGTATGAAAAGGGGGTTGCGGGAGTACTTTAAATTCTCTCATTGCGGGGTTGCATAACATCATGATTTTGGTGGAGGAATTGAAAAGACAAACAATGCCGTTGGAAGAGCCGAAGAGGTTGAGCCAACTAGCGGGTTGACCGCCGAAAGGTAGGTCTAGATCGAGGACTGGGGTTTTGTTGGAGACCACGGACAGGGCTAATGTAATAGGGGCGAATGCGGAAGTGGTTTTGACTGATCGTAGGACTAGGAGGGATTCGTTTTTCGGGGAGCGATTGTGGTGGAGGGAGATGAAGCAAGGGCTTTGGATGAGAGAGTACCAGTGTTTCGAGATTGATTTGAATCGAAGAAGGGATTTCACAGGGAGTCGAGATAGAATCTCCGTCAACGCATCTTCCGGCATTTCTTCGTCCATTGCCATGGGGATGTAATGTATGTCAGTGCCGAAGAATGATGATACGCAGGCCCTGGCAAAGGACCCATGCGTGTATATATATATATATACACTAGGGGTGGCAAACGGGCGGGTTTGGGTCAAATTGGGTAAGTTGTTAGTGGGTTGGGTCTTTAATGGGTCAATAACCCATTTAGACCCATTAACTATGAGTCTAATTACCCATACCCAACCCGACCCATTTATTTTAAAACAAACCCGACCCGCCCATTAACCCAATTACATATATACTAAAAATTATGATCGAAAAATTAGAAAAGTAAAAAAAAAATATGATCGAAACTCATAAATTTTTTCAAAAAGACGAGAATAAGTAATTTTTTTTATCTTATTGATTTTTTTTGTCTTTATTCAGAAAATTATAAGTTTCGATCAAATTTTTTTACTTTTTTGATTCCTCTCATCAAAACAAATTAATAAGTCACAAAAATATGACACAAAACAAAAAAAATGCAAAAAAAATTGGGCAAATTTCACTGACCTCCCCTGAGGTTTCTGACACGAACAGAAACCTCCCCTGAGGTTTCTGAAATAACACTGTCCTCCCCTCTTTTACCTGAAAATACCAAGGGACCCCCCTCTCCGTTAATTGAACGTTAAAAACGGATGGAAAAGATTATTTCTCTCTCCACCCACTACTAAAACTAAACTAAACTCCCAACCAAACAAAATCGATGTCATTGTACTATATTTTTTACAATACCTATACTACCCTCACCAAACTCTTTACCCCTCTTATTTATAAAATATAAAATACAAAAATCACTACACTTTGTACCCGTTTCACTTTGAGATTTTGTCCTTATCTAAAAGGTTTCACATTTGCTAATTTTCTATCAAACTTTTTTGAATTATTCGTTCGTCTCGATAAGAGGAATTGAAAAAGTAAAAAATTAAGACTTTTACCAAATATTTTGAGAAATTCAATATTTTGGATAAAAGTAACAATTTTATATTCTTTTGATTCCTCTCGTTGAGACAAACCAATGATCCACAAAAATTAACACAAAACTAGTAAATACAAAAAAAATTCAAATATGGACAAAAATAAAAAAGCCTAAAAATCCCACAAACAGGTCCGCATGAAAAAAATTCGAATATGAACAAAAACTAAAAAGCCTAAAAATTTCACAAACAAATCCCGTAAAAACCAAAAAACAAACTATTGGCAATGGAGGGTACGGGCTTGTTAGTGGGATTTTTAGGCTTTTTGATTTTTACGGGGTTTGTTTGTAGGATTTTTAGGCTTTTTGATTTTTGTTCATATTTGAATTTTTTCGTATTTGCAAGTTTTGCGTTAAATTTTTATGGATTATTGGCTTATCTCAACAAGAGGAATTAAAATAGTACAAAATTATTATTTTTACCCAAAATATTGAATTTCTCAAAATATTTGGAAAAAATCTTAATTTTTTACTTTTTCAATTCCTCTTATCAAGACGAACTAATAATTTACAAAAATTTGATAGAAGATTAACAAATGTAAATCCTTTTAAATAAGGACAAAATCTCAAAATGAAACGGGTACAAAGTGTAGTGATTTTTGTATTTTATATTTTATAAATAAGAGGGGTAAAGAGTTTGGTGAGGGTAGTATAGGTATTGTAAAAAATATAGTACAATAACATCGGTTTTGTTTGGTTGGGAGTTTAGTTTAGTTTTAGTAGTGGGTGGAGAGAAAAATAACATTTTCCATCCGTTTTTAACGTCCAATTAACGGAGAGGGGGGTCCCTTGGTATTTTCAGGTAAAGGAGGGGAGGGCAGTGTTATTTCGGAAACCTCAGGGGAGGTTTCTGTTCGTGTCAGAAACCTCATGGGAAGTCAGTGAAATTTGCCCAAAAAAATTTGAATAAGGACAAAAAAATAAGTCAATTTTTTAATCCAAATCCTTTGCGGGACTACCATGAGAGAAATTTATTCACGGTGGAGCACAATTTCACGGGTCCATTCGCGTAATTAATGGATGAGATGTGTTTTTAATTTTGACTGGTCAAAATAATTATTACCGGTCACAATTGATTTTTAATTCGGACCATTCAAAATATTTTTGGACGCGTGTGATTTAGCACAAAACAATTGAATTAAAGAGAGAGAAGGCCATGCTCCTGGAGATTGGGGGGGGGGGGGGGGGGGGGGCGGGGAGAGAGAGAGTGAAGATTGGGGGGGGGGGGGGGGGTGGCGGCGGGGAGAGAGAGAGCTTCTGAAGATTGGGTTGGGGGGAGGGAGAGAGAGCTCCTGGAGATTGGGTTGGGGGGAGAGGGAGGGAGAGAGAGAGAGAGAGAGAGAGAGAGAGAGAGAGGGGCAGTATTCCTCCACTTTCCAATTGCAAAAGAGACCAATTAAGAGATGGAATTTGGTGGGTTACTTTCATTGCCCATTGGGTCATTTAAGTTAACCCAATTAATACTCAATTATGACCCAACTAATAATGGGTTAGCTGGGTTTGAACCCATTCTTACCCAACTAATAAATGGGTTGGGTTGGGTCTATTTTTTAGTTGATGGGTCTGAGTTTGTTAATGGGTCTGGGTTCAATTTCCCACCCATAATATACACATACCACGGATCAAGTGAGGGATCCCTCACTTTGTTAACATGCGGGACTCTCATTTTCCGATCAAATTTTGAAAATCCGAATCGTTCAATGTATGCAGAATGTAATTTTAAGAGTCTCCATGGGAAATCAGCAAAAAAAATGACCGCATCGTTGGATGAGGTGTTTGGTGATTGAGAAAAGAAAGAGGTAAGCAGGGAAAATTGCTATTTATTATTGCTAACAAAAGAAGGAAAAGGTCGAGAAAAAGATTTTTAGTAATTTGCACTAACCAATAAATTGTAGATTACAGTCATTTTTGCCGTGTTTGTTAGTTTTTCGCAAAACTCTTACGTAATATTGATTCGTCTCGACGAGAGAAATCAGAAAAGTAAAAAATTATTACTTTTACACAACTATTTTGCGAAATATCCAAGGTTTTGGGACTTTTTCTTGGATATTATCAAAAATACTTGTTTAAAAGTCATAATTTTTTACTTTTTTAATTTCTCTCGTCGAGACAAACCAATATTATACAAAATTTTGGTGAAAAAGTAACAAACACAAAAAATATTTAAATAAGGATAAAACCAAAAAGTTGTGGTTCACAACTTGTTGGCCAGTAGAAACACCCCTCTAAGTACTATTCTGTTTTCAAAAATGCTAGGGGCAAAAAAAATTTACCCCGAAAGTAACCCGAAAACAGCAATCAATGATTTTTCTCCACTTTTTCTTGTTTCTTCTCTTTAATTTTCCAGTGTCAACCAAACAATTTAAGAGAAATTATTTTTATTTTATTTTATTCTTCTTTCCACAAGTTCCCGACACACCAAACAAAAGTTCAAGTATACAACCTGATCGAGTACTTATTCTTGGAAAGTGTAGCCGGCCGAACATGAAAGTTCGCTGAGGTACGACCGAGCCCACACCATGCCGAGCTTGAACCTTGAGCTCGGCCCCCTTCTTTGTTCGTCGACCATTTCGTTTGCCACAGGCACGTCAGCGGATCAGCTCGTCCTCGGCCACCTTCCTCCGCGTTTCCCTTTTGGCGCGTCTTCTCCCGTCGGTCACGTGCCCGATCAGCAAAGTCGTGTTCGGCCACCTGCAGAGCATGGCCGCTGCCGACCATGGCTAACCGCTGATTTGCGTGTCTTATCACATGTAAAAGCGGTTATAACAGAAGATGATCATGGGCGCACATGGGTGTGCCAGCTCAGCCCTAAAAACGGTTACCAGATCTATTTGGTGACGTCATGATGACACAGCCTGACCCGCGCAAGGCACGTGCTGGTGCTTGGAGAGCAAGTGAAGGAGCTCTATAAATACCTAGCGGTGGAAACCCTAAAGAGGTACATGCTACTACATACTCACTCTCGTAATCTTCTGCCTACTCTCTCTGCACATTACTCATCCTCACGCCGGAGGGCCTTGCCAGGACAACCCCCGGCCTGGTCTTTAGTCGTGCGCTCACTGTGCAGGCTAGGAGAAGACTCAACCATCAAGCCACCAATGGAGGAGGAGATCGAGGATCACAGGCCACACAATTGGTGAACCCGACGTGAAATCGCTTCTGATTCAAACGGCTCTCACATCCTCCAAACCCCCTACTCCTCCGTGAAACGACGACAAAACCACTCACCATGGGCGGAGATCAGACGGGTGTAGCTATCTCAGGGACTAAAGACGCTAGCGGAAATGTCATCCCCACAACACCCCATGAAAGGCACATGTCCATCTCCCTCGCACCAGGATCCGGCCTCTCACCAGTCACGGACGACGTGACGACGGCCTACATCCGATTGCTGCAGCTTCGCGACGACGAACGCGATAACGAGTTGGCCGCACTAAGGGCGGAGGTGGCCCAAATAAAACAACACATGCAGCAAGACACCACCCCCGCCGCATCCAGATCTGGTGGAGGAGGGGGTGGAAGAAGGCGAACACCACCTCCACCACCACCGCAAAGACGTCAGGACGAGGAAGGCCAACGAGGGTCCGTGAAAGACCGCCTAGGCTTCACCCCGGCACCGGGCGACGCCAGAGAAATTATCCTTTACAAGCGACCCACCGCATCCAGAACACACCGCTCAAAAGAACACCGCGATCGAACCAACACAAGAGATACCGAGTCGTTCACAAGCACCTACTCCACTGGCCGCGCAGAATTCTCTCGCACAACGGTTTCGCACCATAGCCGAGATTCCGCGCAGACCAGACGCCATGTATCTGAACGACTCGGGGAAATCCCTGCAGAAAAGCCCGAAAACAGCAACCATGGCCAACGAAACGGAAAGGGCGTGCGTATTGACGAGCCAAAGGAAACCAAATCCCGAAAGGACAGGGGGAAATGATTGATGAACATTGCCGGGTAACAACAGATCTACGAGACAAACTCCGGCGCCGGAACCGCGAGAAGTCTTCAGATAGAGAGTCCAAGAGAACAAGGACGGACGAGTACGGCAGGCCGCCACGCCCTGGTTTTGAGCGGCAACTAAAGGATCTCGGCGTCTCTCCCTTCGCCCCCCACATAATCAACACGACGGCCGAACCCAACTTCCACCTGCCCAAGTTTACAAAGTTTGACCCTACCACATGCGAAGCCTACACCCATCTTATCCACTTCCGTCAAACCATCGAGCTATGCACTACCAGAGACGAAATCAAATACAAAGTGTTCCCATCCAGCCTCGGCCCCCTTGGACTCCAATGGTTCAACAAATTGCCCGTTGGATCCATACGGAACCTGGCCGACCTTGAACGCGCCTTCAACACTCGCTTCATCACCAGTAACAGGACAGCCAAGGAGCCTGAATCCTTGTCCTAGATGAGGAAGCTCCCAAATGAAACCTAAGACAATACGCCGAGCGTTATTGGCAGCTGTTCAACGAAATTTCAGGAATCGATGAATATTGGGCTGCGCGTACTTTCAAAAACGGTTTGGAAACCGGCAGCAAGATCCTAGACGAACTCGCCATCCGCCCATCACACGGCATGGGAGAATTAATGCGCGTCGTGGAGAGATTCTGTGCTCTTGAAGAGTTTTATGCGGACCGTGCGGCCTAGGGCATCCCGAGCTTGACAGCATCCTTCACCTCGGCCGCAGCCCAACTGCCGGCACCAGCAATCATCCAGCACCCCCAACCCAAGAAGCAGGTGCACAACATCAAAGAAGGGAAAAAACGCCAGCCAAAAGAGCATGACTACGTGGTCGAAACCACCCACTTCAAGGAACCCATTTGGTCTTTTCTGAAAGAGATAATGAGGCAACCATGGTTCGAGTGGCCGACGGGCAAGCTCGGCACAGACAACGGCCAAGCTGATCAGAACCCAAGAAAGAAGTGCTCGTATCACAATAAGCTCGGCCACTACATGACGGCATGTGCCCCCTACAAGGCACTGTTGGAACGTTTGGTGACTCAAGGCCATCTCGATCAATACATTGACCGATCAAAAATGCCCACCCGGTAGACAAATCCCAACCCCAATGAACAGCGCCCACTAATACACGTTATCCACGGCCCAGTGTCAAAGGAATTTGAATCAACTCTTCAGGCCGACCTTAGCTGCGCATCAACTTCCAAGCAGGTACTCGCAGTAGGACCTGGATCCAAACGTCCACGAACAGAAGAGTTGCCCAAATGGACGATTACTTTTACCGAGCGCGATCTTGAACGTGTGCAAACACCACACTCCGACGCTCTCGTCGTAACCATCCAAATTGGAGTGCATGACGTCAAACGCATTCTTGTCGATCAAGGAAGTTCAGCAGAGGTCATGTACTACGACCTTTTCAAAAAGTTGGACCTACCTGAGTCAGCCCTACAACCTACCGACGTACCCCTCATCGGCTTCAACGGTGCACCCGTCTGGCCGCTTGGCCGAATCTTCCTCCCAGTCGTCGTTGGCTCAAAAACTCTGACCGTCGAATTCATCGTCGTCAACGCACCAAGCCCATACAACGCCTTCCTTTGCCGAACCTGGCTCCACGGAATGCAAGCCATTGCTTCTACCTACCACCAGGTCGTCCGCTTCATCGGCGCCACAGGACGACAGGAAGATTTGCGGGGTGACCAAGTGGCCTCCAAAAAGTGCTATGTCTCTGCCGTCCACAACTCCGCCAAAGCCAAACAAGTACAATGGGTTGAAGTCCCCGACATGGTAGTAACCGACGACGTCGGCCAAAAAGCAGAAGACAAAGCAGAGGAAGACCTCGTCCAGATGCCGATCAACGAGGATGGCTCCCGATTCTTCCTCATTAGCTCTTCCATCAGCGAGGCTGACCGCGAAGAAATGTTTCAATACCTCAAGAAAAATATCGAAGTCTTTGCTTGGACCCCCAACGAAATGCCGAGGGTCGACCCGAAATTCATCAGTCACTCCCTTAACATCAAGAAGGACGCTAAACCTGTCATTCAGAAGGCACGGCGATCTGCAGCCGAACACGCCGACGCCGTAGTCGAAGAAGTCAAGCGTCTGCTAGAGGCCAACGCCATCCAAGAAGTACAATACCCGACATGGCTGTCCAACACTGTGGTTGTTAAAAAGTAAAACGGCAAATGGCGAGTTTGTGTGGATTATACCAATCTCAACGACGCTTGTCCAAAGGATTGGTTCCCACTGCCGAAAATTGATCAACTTGTGGACGCAACGGCAGGACATGCTCGGCTCAGCTTTCTGAACGCCTACCGTGGATACCACCAAATTGCCATGGACCCCGACGACATGGATAAAACTGCTTTTATAACACCATATGGCATCTTTTGCTACCGCGTCATGCCCTTTGGACTCAATAATTCCGGAGCAACGTTCAACAGAGCAATATTCAAGATGTTGGAAGAACAAATCGGCCACACTGTGGAGGCTTACATTGACGACCTGGTCATCAAAAGCAAGAAGGAATCCAACCACCTGCGAGACTTGGCCGAAGTTTTTGACATCCTCAAGCTACACAAGCTACGGCTGAATCCTGAGAAGTGCGCGTTCGGGGTAAGCGCTGGGAAATTTCTCGGACACCTGGTCACTCGAAGAGGTATCGAGGCCGACCCCAACCGAATCAAAGCCATTCAAAATTTGTGCCCACCCAAGACAATCAAGGAGTTCAAAGGCTCACTGGGATGGCAGCGGCTCTCAACCAATTCATCAGCAAATCCTCTGACAAATGCCACACATTCTTCCACGCCTTGAAGGGCAAAAGCCGACGCAGCTTTGAATGGACCCCGGATTGTGACTCAGCCTTTGCCGAACTAAAAGAATACTTAAAATCGGCCCCGCTGCTGGTAAAACCTAAAGAGTTTGAAACTCTTTATCTCTATCTCGCCGTGTCCGCTCACGCAACCAGTTCTGCACTTGTACGGGGGGAAGGCGCCGAGGACAAGCCCATCTACTTCACAAGCAAAACACTCCTTCCAGCTCAAACTCGTTACCTCCCACTTGAAAAGTTGGCCCTAGCGCTCGTCTCAGCGGCCAGGAAACTTCTGCCCTACTTCCAATCACACTCTATCACCGTCTTAACTGAACACCCCCTCAAAGCTCTCTTTCGAAAGGCAGATATGTCTAACAGGGTCTCCAAGTGGGCAGTTGAGCTAGCAAACTTTGATATCCGTTTCGAACCACGAACAGCGATCAAAGGACAAGTCCTTACGGACTTCATTGCTGAGCTTACTCCACAAGACACTGAACTCCTCAACACACCCATCCAAACACAAACCTTTACCGAGCATCAATTGTCTCCAAAACCTTGGCACCTTTTTCAAGGCGACATATGGCGTCTACATGTTGACGGAGCGTCAAACAGCAACGGAGCAGGGGCCGGGGTCGTCCTAGTCTCCCCCGGTGGAACAATACACGAAAGTGCTATCAGCATCGACTTCCCCGCCACAAACAACGAAGCTGAATATGAAGCCCTCCTTGCCGGCATACGCTCAGCCATCGCAATGGAAGTCACCAACCTTGTTGTCTACTGCGACTCCCAACTCATCGTCAACCAAGTACTCAGTGACTATGAAGCTCGGGACCCTCGAATGTCGAAATACCAAGCCACGACAGCTGAGCTCATCTCTCGGTTTCACAAATTCAGCATCGAACAGATCAACCGCGAGCACAACGCACACGCGGACGCACTTGCTGGCCTCGCATCGGCATCCACAGCCTCAGAATTCAGAACCATCAACTTCGGCAGCATTGGCCGTCCGTCTTTTGAGCCCACTCTAGAGGTACTCAACGTTGAGCTCGGTCCCAGCTGGATGGATGAGATCGTTGTGTTTCTAAAGCACGACACCTTGCCCACAGACAAAAAGGAGGCTTACCGTGTGAGAAACAAGGCCGCTTACTACTGGCTTTCTGAAAGTGGCCAATTATACAGGAAATCCATCTCCGGACCGTATCTCCTCGTTGTCCACCCAACCCAAGTGCCCGAAATTCTGACAGAACTTCATTCAGGCAGCTGCGGACGGCACTCAGGCGGCCGCTCCCTCTGTCAACGTGCCATGAGCCAAGGCTACTTCTGGAAGAACATGAAGAAAGACTGCGAAGAAGTTGTCCGCAAATGCCGACCTTGCCAGCTGTTTTCACCTATACCAAAGCAACCCGCCCAGAACCTCTCCCCTATTACCAGCCCGTGGCCCTTTGCGCAATGGGGGCTCGACATTGTCGGAAAACTACCAACAGCTCCAGGAGGATTCAAGTTCTTGATCACAGCAACAGACTACTTCTCCAAATGGGTAGAGGCCGAACCCCTTGTGACAATCACAGAAGCTGACGTTCGCAGATTTGTCTGGCGAAACATTGTTACAAGATTGGGAGTTCCATACGCCATCATATCAGACAATGGAAGCCAATTTGTCGGTAAAGACCTGACCAGCCTCTGTGAGGAATTTGGGATACGCTTCTTCAACTCCACACCAGCATACCCCCAAGGGAATGGACAAGCCGAGGCTACGAACAAGACCGTCTGCGCTGGGATCAAGCGACGAATGAACTCCAAGAGAGGAAAATGGGCTGAAGAATTACCACGTGTCCTCTGGGCTGACCGTTCTACACCCCGGCGCTCAACCGGCCAAACCCCCTTTTCAATGGCATTCGGCATGGAGGCAGTAATCCAACTGAAGTCCAAGTTCCCCACTCTGAGGACTGAGAATTTTGATCCAAAGACTAATGAAGAGGCAGTGGAACAAGAATTGATTTTGGCAGAAGAAAAACGCGACGACACTCAGCTAAAGCTCGCCAAATACCAACAACAAGTTGCAAGAGGCTACAACCGAAGTGTTCGAATCAAGACCTTCAAGCCAAACGACTTGGTTTGGCGAAAGGTGGTGCAAGCTAGCAAGAAGCAAAAATTCAAACCCAACTGGGAAGGTCCCTTTCGCATTGTCAAGATCGCTGGTGAATGTGCCTATGTGCTGGAGGACATGAATGGAAAAGTTCTCAGTAACCCATGGAATGCACAAAACCTCAATAAGGCATACATGTAGCCGGAATTCCAACAGTGTGCCTCATGTTCGGCCACTGCTTATCCATTTATTCTTTGTTGGCTTCGGCCCATGTTTTACATTTTCTCCTGTCCTTCAAAATTTGTGGAATCAAAAGAAATTTTATCTGGCAGTCATTTACAGTTCAAAATAATTTCCATTGAATTTATATTCTACCGCGGCTACTTGGCCAAACACAAACGATGACCTCGGTCACACCCACAAACAGCTCTAATGCCTCCGCTTCGGCCACTATTGCTGCCCAAAAGAAGGAAAAACGGACATCAGGTCCACCGAGCCCAGAAACACACAATATGGCTGGAATTTGGGCTCGGGTTTGGCTTAGCAAGACGCTATGGTCGGCTACAGCCCGGTTACACTCACGTTTTGGTGAGCAAACCACCCACAAACATTAAACACTTTACTTACAGACTAAGGGCCGACAAATTAACCGAGCCCCAAACTACGGTTGTGTGCCATCCACAAACTTCGGCAACCAAATCGCAGAATCAACTATACTAGCAACTGGCCGAGACCAACACACGCTCGGCAAAATCTTTATTCTATTACTCTACTTTGGTTCAAGCTCGGCAATACCTACAGCTAGTAACTTAAACAATTGGACAAGCATTCCTACAATTAGGCCGAACCCAAACCAAAATGGGGGCTACAGTATAACTACTAGCATTAGCCAGGGCTCGGCAACTCTTCACATCAACACATCCAATGTGGCCCAGGCTCGGCTCTATTATTATGCATTGTTCATTGTTCAAAGCTCGGCAAACACCAAAATGATGAAGCAGTTTCTACTTTGCTACATGTCAACATAACTCAGCCGACCCAAAAACCATAGAAGGGTCTACGGATAACCATAACCTCAAACAAATTTCAAACCAAGCAAACCTATTCAAATCAGAGGTCATACAGAATATCAATCCAAGTTCGGCAAAGAAGACACATGGCAAACACAGAAATCAAAGAGCTACGGCATTCAACTTTCAATACAAAAACAAAATGTTACTGAAAATCCTAAGCGAAGAGGTACGGCGTAGTAAATTGTTCGATGCCGACCCCTCATCAACTATTACAACTGCCAAGGCAAAACTCCCAAGTTCGGAGCCGTCCAGTCCAACAAAAATTTCGAAATTCAAAAACAAAAGAGAAGTCCTAATCTTGGGGGACAACATCAGCAACGACATCAGCAACCTTCCCGCTCTCGGCTTCGGCTCCAATCTCGTCATTCTTTTTGGCCTGCTCGGTGTCCTGCTCAACTGCCCCAGCCACACGCACTTCGGCATCAGCACCAGTAAGGTCATCAATATCCTCCTCACTTTCGGAAAACTCCTCTGGAGGAAGTGGTGCACATTCCTCGTCAGTGTAGGGCAGCACAAGCTCTGGCACTTCGGCTGCAGGAATGGACTTTGTCAAATTCATATCCGGCTCCAGCTGCATCACCCCACACGCAGCTCTCACCCCCGACTTATACCCTGCTCGGTATGCAATGGGAACCCTGCTCTTGATCTCCTCGTTCACCATCGACCGAGCCTCCCTGACGTACTCGGCACCGGCTCTGTCAAACCCAGCCTAGTAAGCCTTCTCGTCCACCTCCTTGATTTTCCTCTTCTCCCTTCTCAACACCTGACCGAGCTCACGTTCGGACTTCATGGCTTTCTCCAACGCTCCATCCCTCTCCCTCTCGAGTTCGGCAATCTTGGACTTGGCGAACTTCAAACCATTCTTTGCACCCTTCATTTTTTCGTGCTCGGCTTTAGCATCATCTCGATAACGCGTCCTCTCGGCAGCCAACAAATCAGCTTGATCAGAAACCCGCAGCAGAGCCTGTCCTGCCTGCAGAAAACAAAACGGTTAGGCTCGGCAACGAATATAAAGGCCGAACGTGATATATAAGAAATTGAGTGATCAAGTACCTGAACAAGGTAGGCGCTAGCATGGGCGATGCTCGGCTGCAGCTCCCTCGGAACCCTCTCCATATCCCTCGGAAGAGCAAGACCGTGCAGCATAGTGACGGCCAACCCTGGTTCGAGTTTAACGCTATCATCAACACTGACAACCCTACCCTCCACCGTAGCAAACGAAGGTGCGAACTCCTGCAGGGTCACTTTGCCCGCGGAACCCGCCGACTTTTCCACAGCTTTGGAGCCACCAGCAGTAGACGAATCAGTTTGGTCTTTAAGAACTGGCGTCGGCGGCCTGGTGGGAAAGAAGTCACGAGTAACCTTCTGCTTCTTGGAAACAGGTTCAGTCATCTCAGCTTCCTTCTACCGAGCAAGAGCACCATCCCTAAGATTGATCTTCACAACGTTCCTCCTTCCCATATCGTCGACAAATTCAGGTATAAGTGTTCGGATGGGAGCGATACTGACGCCTCGGGATTCAGCTGGCTGACTGTCTTGAAACCAGAAATCCGCTGACTTCTTCAAGGTGGGGAACTTCACCCTCGGTTCCTTTGCCTTCTTGCTCAGATCGTGTGTAACACCCCCAGCCTCTCGCTCTCCGGCGACTATCTTCTTGCCCTTTGCCTTCGTGTTCGGCCCTGCTTCCCTCTCCCTTCTCTTCAACTTCCCCTTATAAGAAGGGATGTAGCCCAACAGCGTCGGTGCGTCACGACAGATCTGAGCCGTCAATATTTCAATATTCTTTTCAACAGCGAAGGACTGCTGTCTCTTGGTAATTGATCGGTGATCTGCAAAGGCAAAGTGTTGGCCAAATAAGCATCAGGATCACGGTAAGTAGGGTAAATCATGCTCGGCAAATAAAAGAAGGAAGTGAAATGACCTCGGAAATCTTTTATCTTAGGCACGGAATGCAGTCTTATCGACTGATTGCCGAACTCGTAATTTCCACTTACTTCAACGTACAAATTGGCCCACTTATCAGTGTCGGGAAGCCCGTTTATCAGGGGATCCTTGCCACTACGCGTCGACAAGTACCTGCGGTCGGTCTTGCCGTGCCTGGACAAGATGTATGTGTGAAAGAGGTCGGCAACTGAGAACTCGAGATTATGGAGCTCCTTCAATTTTATCACCGACATCACTATCCTATAGCTATTTATGGCGAAGAAATGGGGAACTATGCCGAACTTAGCCAGCAACTCCCTCAAAAATGGGTGAAGAGGAAAACGGAGTCCAGCCTCACAAATGGCCATAAAGGGAACTGTTATGTGTTCGGGGTGGTCTTCCCTCTTGTCCCTTATCCTGTTACTAGCCACCTGACTAACAACAACATCATCGGGGATGTTGTATGTTCGGCAGAAATCAATGTACTCACTAGGATTGCCACTGAAGTAGTGGGCGTAAGGACAAACCTGCCCTCGCTCATAGAGATCGGCGACCTCCCTGTTCTCGGATGAAGTTTCGGCCGGAACAGAACTGGAAGAAGCAGCAACTTCGGCCTGGGGACGAAGCCTCGACTCGGCCTCGGGACCTAGTTCGTGTACGGATTCGGACTCCGTGCTAGTGGTGAAGGTAATCTCGGGCGCAGTGTTGTACCCGCCATCGTATTCGTAGTCACGTTCAGCGTTGGAATCACTTGAGCCGGACATATTGGAAGCAATTGAGGAGGCCTGGCGTCGGCTCCTGTACCTCTCCACGTATGCTCGGATAGCGAGATCTGTGGAATCGTCCCCTGAACTTTCAGAGTCGGATGAAATGATGATAATTGAGTGAGCCAGACCTAACAAAGGCAAGAGTAAAACGATGAGAACCCTCGTCGTTGGCTACCAAGGCAAGGACCTCATTACGACTCGGCTACCTACAATTGGCCCACCCATTTATCACATTCCACAGATCCAAGTTCGGAAAATACTTACTAAGGTCAACAGGCTCGGCCAAACCCATTGTCGGCCAAGCCTATCAACCTCAAAGATTGGGGCTCGGCCAGTCTCGCCGTCGACCCAGATCACTAGCATCTAGGTTGGGGCTCGGATGAACACATTGAAGCAGGAGACGAACAGTTCGCCCATCTCCAGTAATGCACTATTCACTTAAAACTAAAAAGACCTCAAACACCCAGAAAGACGGGAAAAAGTCCAAGAGAATTGCAAAAAAAGTGAAGAGAAGCAGAAAGCGAGTTCATACCTGAGATTTGTGGTGAGATTTGGTGGTGAAACTGTTGACAATCAAAGACAGAAGATGAACAATCGACGGAGAAAGCTCCAACAATGGAGTCCTAGAGAGAGAAAGAGAACGGGGTCCTTCTCTCTCCTCGCGTCATTCTTTATATAGGGCTAGGGTTTGAGATTTGAAACTCCCGCCCATCATGACACCGCCGAACCGGCAGCTAATAAACGCTCAACACGTGGCAAATAAAGGACAACCTGCGGAGTTTGCCAGTCGTCCTCTCACCAGCCGTACGCAGCCACAGAGCGACGCCTGGCACTCCTCCACTAAAAGATCTTCACTAACGGCTGATGTCACTTCAAAAGAGAAGATTAGTCAAGCTTGGTCAAAATTCGCCTACAACACAAAACCACGTTCAGCATTCGATAAGTTTGGCCGAGGCTCGATTTCAAACCCTACCACGCGTTCGGCATTCGATAAGTTTGGCCGAGGCTCGATTTCAAACCCTACCTCGCGTTTGGCATTCGATGAGTTCGGCCCAAGGCTCGATATCAATCCCTACCTCGCGTTCGGCATCGGCAATGATTGAGGGGCTATTGTAGCCGGCCGAACATGAAAGTTCGCTGAGGTACGACCGAGCCCACACCATGCCGAGCTTGAACCTTGAGCTCGGCCCCCGTCTTTGTTCGTCGACCATTTCGTTTGCCACAGGCACGTCAGCTGATCAGCTCGTCCTCGGCCACCTTCCTCTGTGTTTCCCTTTTGGCGCATCTTCTCCCGTCGGTCACGTGCCCGATCAGCAAAGTCATGTTCGGCCACCTGCAGAGCATGGCCGCTGCCAACCATGGCTAACCGCTGATTTGCGTGTCTTATCACATGTAAAAGCGGTTATAACAGAAGATGATCATGGGCGCACATGGGTGTGCCAGCTCAGCCCTAAAAACGGTTACCAGATCTATTTGGTGACATCATGATGACACAGCCTGACCCGCGCAAGGCACGTGCTGGTGCTTGGAGAGCAAGTGAAGGAGCTCTATAAATACCTAGCGGTGGAAACCCTAAAGAGGTACATGCTACTACATACTCACTCTCGTAATCTTCTGCCTACTCTCTCTGCACATTACTCATCCTCACGCCGGAGGGCCTTGCCGGGACAACCCCCGACCTAGTCTTTAGTCGTGCGCTCACTGTGCAGGCTAGGAGAAGACTCAACCATCAAGCCACCAACGGAGGAGGAGATCGAGGATCACAGGCCACACAGAAAGAAGTCCACGCCTCTATGCCAAAGGTCTAGTACTATGGCCTCACAGTGATTTTTGCACTTCCTCAGGATTCTAAGTCTATTAAGTTAATAACCATTCAATTGTCGCGCTTCGTAGGAGGGATGAGGTGTTCGACAGAACATCCGTTTCCAATACCAGTGGTGGAATTATTGTCGCTCGCATTCTGCAACTAGTCTCTGTAAATTATGTGTTTCTGAACGGTTCTCTGGCCTTTGTTCTTGTGATGATGGCCTTTGGCACGTACGCGAACAATGGAAGTTACCGTTGCTGATTTGACATATGGGTAATGGTTGAATTTGGCGTTAAGGAGTCTTGGACTAAGAGATACAGTATCGGACACTTCTATGGAGGATATCACTTCAGGTTAGCATTTCAGCAAAACGGAGAGTTTCTTGTTAATATGTGAGATCGGGAATTTTTCATTAGCAAGCAAAGGTGCAAATGGAAGGTATAATCTAAAATCTACCGCCAATAAGTTTGGGTTGCTTCTTGGTTTCCGCTTTATCCTATAGGTTTGCTATCTTGAGTTTCGGATTATGTTTTTTGGGCTTAGGTTTTTGCTTGTTTGGGTTGTTCTAGAGGTTGTTTATGTTTAATTTGGTTTTCTCTTTGGTGTTATGGTCGGTTCCTTGTCTTCCTTTGGGTTTGGTTCTCGGGTGTCGTTTTGCCGGTATATATGTCCGTGATCCGTTAAATTTTGTAATCTTTTTCAAAAATTTATAAATTTTTTTTGCTGAAAAAAAAATAAAAAAATAAGTTTATCTGCTACGCTAGGACCTAAGCTTTCATAGCCATAGCAAATTTCCTATTAGTGTCGTAAGACCAATTAGGAATGAAAATACCAGAAGCAAACCTGTTATTCACATTAGAAAAGAAGAGCAAAAACGAGAGATTTAACACATTGCAAAGAATACATATCCAGAGCAGGTTGCTTTGCACAGATCATGTCTCAGTAAGCACATCTCTTGACCGAAACTAAATTCTCTGTGAAGACTTGAAATTCAACTAATGTCGAATCACCGTATTCTCGATGATGCTCTTTCATGTTCTGGGTATCAAGGTTGTACGACACCAACCGGCAATCTTTGCTCCTCAAAAGAAGAAGTTCGCCGTTTTCCTGAAATGCCAATGCGCGATGACTTCCTAAAATGGGTCCAGTACTGTATTTTTTGTTCCAACGATCTCCATACCTTGCCCACATGCAAAGTAATGATTCTTTTCCCGCCACCGCCCGGGAGGGTCCCAAGTACCTAGGGCAAGGGAGTCCCTAAGAACGCAAAGGCAAGACATAGTGTCAATCCTAACATCCTCGGGTAAAAATACTTGTTCGAACAATTCTCCAAACATGTGGAAAGCAATAATTTTAAAACAAGCATTAGGAGCCAAAGCCACAAAATAAAACACCCCATTCAATGATGTGGAAAACGAATGCCGAGGATCGCATAGGGTACCTTTCGGTACCATAGCAACGATTTCTCTCCACGAGTCCGTACTCATATTGTAAATTTGAACTCTTTCCTCCACATGCGTATAAGCAGAAATCCTAGGGTCGTACTCCTGTTGTGGGGCGACTTTAAGCACTTTATAATCATTGGCTTTGGGATCAAAAGCAAACCCTAGATGTCTATAATAAGGGTGGCTATAATGCCTTCTTTGACAAGGGAGTGGAGGGAGTATCCTGAATTCTCTAATGGCGGGGTTGCATAACATGATGATTTCGGGGTAGGAATTGGTGAGACAAACGATGTCGTTGGAAGAGCCGACGAGGCTAAGATCACTAGCGTGTGGCCCTTCGAAAGGTAGGTCTAGATCGAGGACTGGAGTTTTGTTATTTTGGAATGCATATGATATAGTGTTCCAATGAAATTAATCTAGACTTCCATTATGAGATCGATATTTGTCTAATCTATTTTTGAGTGCCAAATTTTCACACCATCTTTTTGTTCAAATACATTCCTTTCTACTAATAATGAGGTGAAATTCCAAATATATTCATCAGTTTTTTTTATTTTACCGGCAAAAAATGTATTAATCAAGGAATTATAAACGTACGGGTTAAATTTACTAATCTGTGTGTCTCCACTAATGCAAATTTCTAAATCCGTCCATGGGTACCACGTGGATGGTGTTAGGAGTATATTTAGTCCCAATAAAAGGTTATGGAGACTTGAACCTAGGCCTTGTCCAACCAAGTTCAAGTTTCCAACTACTGCACCAACCCCTCATTAATTGGTGGTTGTTTGTCTTTTCAATGCCTAGTTTCAGCATTCCGTGGATGCACTGATGAGAATTGATGTCAATTCTTTCCACAAGGATGACATTGATAGTGTCAAAACAATACTAGCAAAACTATAAAATAAAAAATAAAAAAACTCTGTGTTTGGAAATATGGTTGATGGAGCTCTCAAGAAAACAGCATACACTCTGTTTTCACAGTGCTTGAGAGGAAGAGTAATGCCAAGAGGACCTTCAACAGCAGATTGTGCAGCACAAAACATGTCCTAATCAACGTCTCTGGACCGAAATTAAGCACTCTTTGTACGGAAGAACTTGTAACGACGGACGCTGTGCTCCCCATAACGGCACATCGTAATTAAACTTGATACACTTTTATTTCTTCAGTATCAAGGTTATACGAAAAACATCTGTTTAAGAACTCCACATCTCTCAAGAACCACCTTGCCATTTTGAAATAGTTGTCCGCGTCTCAAAAGAAGAAACTCCCCGTTTTGCCGAAAACCTAATGGATATACCACCAAGGCACCAAGTAAATACCGACGCTGGCACACATGCTCTAAGTTTATGGATTGGGGCAACTCTAAGCACTTCATATTAATATGTTTTGGGATCAAAAAGCAAACCCAAAATGGCAACACTTCCTCTCTTGAATTTTGAAGAGAGCTGGGAAGTTTTTTTTTGCTTTTATCTTTAATGAATTTATTGAGAGAGTTTGGAAGTTTTTCTTCTTCTTTTTCTCTAAAAAAAAAAAATTCACTATTGCAAGTTGTAGCTAGTGAGGTTTGAAACTTTGTCAAATGCATAAGAGTAATCGTGACAACCACTCCACTTGCTATATACAAGACTATCTTATTGGTGATGTGAACGTTGGAGTCTTTGGGGCCAGTTCAACGGAGCTTTAATTTGGCTTTAGTTGGATGCTAGTGGATGGTAGAATTGGTCCACTCGAGACTTGATTCATTGAGATCCTAAACCATAGTGATCTCCTTCAAAGAATGGCCCAATCTCTTAACTAAAATCATTTCTCAAGAAACTCACCATTTCACTGCAAAAATCCTGAATTGTAGATATCGCCCTCGAAGAACGAATTTAATTTTGTTCACCCTTTTCAAAAGAGGGTGAACATTACACTTCTTTCTATTGGTTGAAATAAAGTGAATCTCGCTACAAAGTGATGTCATTCTTATTAAAAAGTGTATTACAGAAGTGAGATCTACGTCATTTCAACCAATAAGAGAGAGTGCAACGTTCATCCTCTTTAAAAGAGGGTGAACAAAATTGCACTCTCAAGGAACAGCCCTATACTGTAGCTTTTAGTCAAGGACTGAATTCACCCATCGGCTTATAACTTGTGCTCTAATAAGGTTAATACCCCTCCTTTCACAGATTGGTGCTGGGTTTGGAAGGTCCCTACTAACCCTAGGATATCCTACTTTCTTTGGCTCGCTGCTCAAGAGCGTTTGGCTACTAAAGATAACCTTTCGTCTAGGCACATCACGTCTGACTCTACATGTCCTTATTGTCCTGTTGCGACTGAAAATGCCTACCGTGTTCTGAGGGATTGTCCCAAACCTCTAGACCTTTGGCAATCCGTCTCTGTTCCTTCTATTCTCACAGATTTCTTCGATAATCATGCATCCTTTCCTTTTTGGCTTAAATCTAATTGCACTTCAAAAGTCATTCACGAGTCAGGTGTACCTTGGTCTTGTGTCTTTCCCTTTGCTTGTGGGTTTATTTGGTTGAATAGAAACCAAAGACATTTTTGTGACTCTAATCCTCTTGATCCGGGACACATTCGTGCTAGACTCTTTTCTTTCCAGGACATTCTTGTCCGCGCAACGGAATGGTATTTTATTTGCTCCAAGCCCTCTCGAATTACCAGGCCAAGACATATTCAGGTGGGTTGGATTCCCCCTTCTCTAGGGAGATTCAAACTCAACTCTGATGGCGCCGTAAATAGCCGGGGAATCGCAGCAGCGGGTGGCATTATTCGCGACTGGAATGGCCAATGCATCAGAGGATTTCAGCGCCATATTGGCACAGTTTCAGCGCTTGCGGCTGAACTTTGGGCTTTAAGGGACGGTTTACAGCTAGCTAGAGGTGGATTCAAACATCCAAAATTTGGACATTGAAGTGGATGCATTAGAAATTGTCATTCTGATGCAAGAGAATATCAGTGATGCCCATCCTTTGCATAACTTGGTTTCCGATTGCAGGTTCCTTCTTCAGAAGTTCACCTCAGCAAACATCAAGCATGATTTTCGTGAGGCAAATGGTTGCGCGGACGGTTTGGCAAAAGATGCTCTCAGTAATGGTGTCAACTTTATTAGCTTTAGTTCTATTCCTATTGTTATTGTATCTCAGTTTCGGAATGACTTTGTAGGGGTCTCGTACCCTAGAACTCTATTTTAATTAATGCTAACTTATTTTTCACCAAAAGAAACAAAAAATTCACCCTCACTCATATGTCAGAAAACAACCGGTACTCATCCCTTGCCGGTAAGTATGCCAATGCTCATTAAAAAACAAAGCGACAGACAAAGTACAAAAGTTACAAAGGTCAATCGTAAATTGTAAGTAGTATTTAGACAGTGACTGGTATGGGCATTACGTCAGTCGTCAAACACCTCGTCGCATATGCAAAACACAACAATTGACCAGCAGATTTATAATTGCGAGCCTACAAAAAGAAAATCCCATTCAACGGAGTGCAAAAATCGTTGTGGTGAAACCCAGCTATACACCTTTGGGGCACAACGATGTGGACTTCCCTCCTAGAATCGGTACTCAAATTGTATTCTTCGACTTTTTCATCCGCAACCAAAGCTGCAAATAGAAGCTATAATCTAAAATCTACCAATAATACAAGCTTTTGATGTAAGTAGCAATGCATATAACAAGACCAGGAAACACATAGTACCAAACATGTCCACAATTCCAAAATTCTTAGTTTCCGTAACAGTACTGTACCAGAAGGAAACTTGTTAATAATAAGATTAAAGAGAGAGAGAGAGAGAGAGAGAGAGAGAGAGATCAAAGTATCAAACTACCCCTGCAAACCCAATTGGCCAAAATCCGACATAACGAGGAATAAATATCAAGAGCTCGTTGTTTTGTGCAAATCATAAACACGTCTCTTGATTGAAACTAAGTTCTCTGTGTACGAAATAACTTCAAACTGATAAATTGATACCGAATCAGTGTATACTTCATAATACTCTTTTATGATATTGGCATCAAGGTTGTACGACACCATCCGGCAATTGTCGCCCCCTAGAAGAGGAAGCTCGCCATTTCGCAGAAATCTAAATGCCTTACAATGTCAATGTCCTAAAATGGGTCCAATACTGTACTTTTTGTTCCAAGGATCTGTAACTCCGTTTCCATCCCTTAACCATATGCCAAGGCACTACTCTATTCCCAATTTGTCAAACACCAAAGTAACAAGGGCAAGGGAGTCCCTCAGAACGCCAAGGCTAACCGTTAACTTGATGCAGTATCCTTGGGTAAAAGTTCTTGTTCGAACACTTCGTCGAACATGTGGAAAGCAATAATTTTATAACGACCACCAGAGTTCGGCTCAGGAGCTACCCAATAAACACCCCATCCAACCGTGTCCAACGATAAGGCTGGCTTAGTTGGAAATGTTTGGGCACCGTAGCGGCAATTTCTCTCCACGAGTCCGTACTCATAGGGTAGATTTGAACTCTGCCATCAGCACTCAAATAACAAAATCTGGCAACTCTAAGAACTTTATAATCATTGGTTTTAGGATCAAAAGCAAACCCTAGATTGCTAGTGGGCCATGTATGATAAGGGTGTTTAGGGAGTACCCTGAATTCTCTCATTGCAGGTTCCATAACACGATTTCAGAGGAGTAATTGGTGAGACAAACGATGCCGTTGGCCGACCCGATGAGGTAACGCCCTCTAACTTGTGGACGGGAAAAAGGTAGGTTCAGATCACGGTTTGGAGTTTCGTTGGAGACCAAGGAGTGGGCAATTTCGGAGTCGGGTTTGAGGTATCGAATGATGACTAGGGATTCATTTTTTCGGGAGCGATTGTTGTGGAGGGAGATGAAGGTAGGGTTTTGGATGAGAGAATGCCGGTATTTGGAGACTGATTTGAATCGGAGGAGGGATTTCACAGGGAGTAGAGATAGAATAAGCATCAACACGTCTGCCGAAGAAGAGTGAGTCGAGGAGCAGGAGGAGAGAGAGGCGTGGAGTAGGAGAGAGAGAGAGAGAGAGAGAGAGAGAGGAGGAGGAGGAGGAGGAGGAGGAGGAGCCTCCATTGACGCTTAACGCGATTGGGTATAGGAGTGTGGTGTTGAAAATGCAAATCCTTTCTGATTCGAAGCTCGACGAACGGAGGAGGTTATATGCCATAGGCATAGGCGCATTGCTAAAGCGCGAGTCAGACTTCTCAGGTTGGACCTGAGAAGTGTTTTCAACACTGTAATGCCCCATTAGTTATCAAATATGAACTCAGATCAGATTTCTTCCGCAGATCGAAATTGTTCATACTCTACAAATCAATAACATCAATAACCTTTGTAAAATTTACTTGAATCGGATACGAATTGATATCTCATCGAGACGTAAACTGAAGTTTTTGCAGTTATAATGATGGGCTTGGCTACATCAAATCACACGAAACACAATCATGCCGCATTATTTATCAAATATGACCTTATTATCAGGTTTATTTTGCAGATCTAAACAGTTCATACTGTAGAAACCCTCAAGAACACTGAACCCAGTGAAATTCACTCTGATTAGAGACGAACAAATATCTCATCGAGAAGTAAAATGAAGTTTTTCCGTTTATAATTATGGACTTGGCTACATTGTATCCATTCCAAAGCAAAACTCGCGTTTTGCAGGGAACGTCAATTAAAGGTTAAACCTCTATTCAAAAAAAAAAAAAAAATTAAAGGGAAACCTAGCACCCCTAGATTTCACTAAAATCATATTGCATGCCCCTTTATTCTTTAAAACTTCACACTGCACACCTCCTTTTTTTTTTTTGGTGATTGCGTAAAATTTTGACCCACATTCAACAAAACAAATTTTCAGAATACAAACTTTACCCTCGTTTTCTCTTCGTCTTTTATTTTATTATAATCACCAGACACATTTTGTATTCCTATAGATACTTCCAAACATAACAAAAATTAACTCGAAAGTCAAAATCCATCTCTCATTATCCAGAGATATGAATACATACATGATGATATCGATATATTATCAGCCTTCATACGTGTTTAAATCAAACCAATAATTAGACACCAAAACCCCATCAATCAAAGTGACTGTAAAATCAGGCAAAACAAAAATTAAGTTAAATAGGTCAATTAAAAAACAATAAGTCTAGAACCGCAAACACTTTACACAAACAAATGCACACTCCACTTCTAAGGAAGTTGTGCTGTATACACTCCCCAATCATCTTTAAGAATGCGTAACCAGTCGCATTTTGTCTTTAATAATTTAGGTTAACCAATCACATTTTGATTATGAAAGTCATTACCCTCTTTTCAAACAACAAATCTTCACTTATCTGAAATCTCCCTCCGTCTATAGTTGTCGGTTTGCTATCATCCTCAATTATGATAAATAAAATACAAATAAATATAATTAAAGAATAACTTAAACCTCACCTTCACCCTTATCTTATCAACTATTTCAGAGAACTCCTTCACACTTACATTTGGTTGAACCATTATCAAACCGCATAAAAAGACTGCAAATACATAATGTTGAACAAGAAATGCCATGAATCATCAAATCATGTCTCATGTCTCATTGAGTTATCTTTTGACAATCATGCCTTTGAATTTTTCTTTTAGCGCTGCAAAAAATAAATTGTACATTCCATACCTATCCACATCTAGAGAGGAATGCACGATCATTTTAAGCCTTCTTAATCACTACCAAGGAAAACTGGCTATCATTTGTCTGTACATAAACATGTAATGAAGACGGGCACACTAACACAATACCCTTCCATTGAGAATACCTATTGAGATGACACTTGTAAACTAGTATACAAAACACCCGTGCACGTTATGGTCAAGCAGAATTATGCCCAACTCAATCGGAGTACGTTGCCCCTTGTCTCTTCTATCACATGGTGCAAGTTGTTACGTATCAAACAAGCAAAACTTAGTACATTGCCGCTTGTCTCTTCTATCACTATCGGAGTAAATTGCCCCTCCACGTTATAAGTTCCATGGTCAACTGAACACCCAAACAAATTTTTTTTCTTAAAATACATATAAAAATTATGGAGATAGTCTTTCTTTGAACACCCAACGTAAATGTCAATGAACATCCAATTCTAAAAGTCTTGAACATCAAACACAAAAAGAATTGAACACTCAATCATAACCTAATTACAACCCATCAATTCAGGTAATTCATATTTAAACACTTAATACATTATCTCAAATAAAGCTCCTAATCATAATAAAAAAATTTGTAAAAAGAAAGTGAAAAGAAGAATCTATTGGTATAGTATTATACTCTGCTTTCTCTCCCTATCTTTTTGTCGAGGTCTAAATGTGTTAATTTTGCATTCATGACAATAACTATTTTTTTGTCTAGTTAAACTTATAAAATTATGGACAAAGCTTTAAAAAAAATTCAACTACATTGCAAATCCCGTTAACTTGAATAATATTCATTCGAATTTAAAACTACGATAGAAAATCTCATTATGTCATCCTAAAAAATAACATATTTTTGAGAAGGTCAACCCCAACGCACTCACTAAAATTTCTTTCAAAATTTTTTTAGTAGATTAACATGATGATTAAACATTGGCACAAAATATGAAACTCATTTAGGACAATTGTAAAATTTAACCCCCTCCATTCTCGAAATACTGTCTACTACGAAATACAACTTCTTTATATTTTTGTTAAAAAAAATAGATACATTTTTAAGTTCTCATTTCACCTCGTAATTAATTTTTTTAGAATAGATGTCATGTTTTTTTACCGTACTATTTATACAACTATATGAGATTTTGTACATATATTATTAGTTAATATATCAGCTGATAGAGTTAAGGTAAATTCTGAACACCCTATCACAAATTCCAAGCCGCCACTGTTGCCCCTTGTCTCTTTATGCTTAGTCCTATCATGGTTGGCCTTTGCGTTGTCCTACCATGGTTGACCTCTGTCTGGTTGGCCTTTGTGTGGTCCTATTTTGTGCTGAAGCATGTGGGAAAAATCAATCTATGACGTGTCCCCTTAGTTTACGACAAAGACCAACCCTCCTCCATCAGCTGTATATATACAAATGTATAATGATCTGTTTGTGCACAACGACTACCCACAAAATTAGTATTCTTCCATTTGAGAAAATGTGCATATCACAACTTCTATTCTTCTCCTTCATTCTAAGTGCATATGTAGCCAATGGGTACGTACGGAATTCCTTCTCTTTTAATTCTTAGAGCTAATTCACTGCGTTTCTTTTTCTTTTTTTTTTCTTATGCATTTTGGCTGTTTCTTTGATGGTGTTTGTTTCTGAAGAGAAACGGACACGAACACGTATTCACCGTTGGTGGCAGACATGTTTATTTTGTAATTGGGTCAAGTACTATTTTTGTGTTTGGGCTAAATTAAATGTCATATTTGTAATGGGCTAGCTTAATTTAATTTGTTATTGTGCTTATTTGTTAGGTAAAGCCCAAGTCTATTATCTTGTTTAAGGATCCCCACGTTTGATTGTCAGATTAGTTTTAGGGAGGATTAGAAAAAATGGGATTACGGATGAAGATGGAGAGAACATGCAAGTGAAGTCGACGGGATAATAGATGGGATTATGTGAATACTGAAATTAGTTGTGCTGTGTAGCATCCACAATGAGTGTACTAACTAGTGTGTTTAGTTGTGTGTGTTAAGACTTAGGCCCCGTTCCAGAACACATTCTTAAAAAATAAGTACTTATTTCACATTTTTAAACTCAAAAATAATGTAAATGAAAAATAATTTTTTAATTTTTTTTGCACCGTATTAAAAATCTCAATGAAATCTATCAAACAAAATCCATATTGATAGGAAAATAATTTGCATAAACACATGATTTTTGAGCTTGAAGTTGCCTTCTTAAAAAATAAGGACTTATTTTCCTTTCCGGAACGTAAACAAAATTGTATTTTTTGTGCCACAATGCTTACATTAGCTTGTGTGTTAAATCTTATAGTGTGCCGCATGTATGTCAAGTTTGGCAGCTATGCTAACAAACAATAAGTGGGTCCCACCTCTATAATTCAAACTCCAACCATAAAACATAAATGTCTATTATTCCTAATATACACTTGTGGGACCCATTTTTTATCCTAAAAAATATTTTAACACACAAATTACCAAACTCATTGTGGATGTTCTAACACACTTCAATGTTAACAATGTCTAATACACACTTGTGGGACTCATTTTTATCCTAATACACATTTTAACACACAAATATACCGAACACCATTGCGGATTAGAGTGCGAAAGATAGGATAAAGACGATGAAGATTACTTTTGACCGTTGGATGCGGAGGGAGATAATAAGGAGAAGGGAGACTAAGCTAATAACACCCCTCTCCCGGATGTTAATCCCCCACATGGGGTACTAAATGGACAAATAGTCTCACCTTGTTTTGTCCAATAATTAATCCCGGATGTAGCAAACTCGGGACTAAGGAATAATGGGAAGCATGTAGGCCGTCGTGTTCTCTTTAATCCTAATCCCACCCTCCTAGTCCAGAATAGTATTGAATGTAAAAGAACTGCAGCTAACTAAGAGCCGCCCCCTAGCCCTATTTCCCCTGTTTTCCTCTGCTACTGTTTTGGGCCACCAATATTTGCTCCATTTTCTTGCATCTACTCCTCTAAAATTCAAGATTAGGTTAGGGAAAAGCCAACATTTACCGATGTTGAACGAAATTGTAACCAGCTATTAAATAACGTGAGGGAATTTGCACCTTTTTGTTTTTTGAAGATGAAGGGTATTTGCACTTCTTTTAACTCATAGTGACTACTGAAAAAAATTATTCTTTCATTTGAGAAAATGTGCATACCACAACTTCTATTCTTCTCCTTCATCCTGTGTGCAAATGTAGGCAATGGGTACGAACGGAATTCCTTCTCTTTTCACTGTGTTCTTTTTTTGTTTTTTGCTCTTCGGCCTGTTTCTTTGATGGTGTTTGTTTCTAAAGAGAAATGGACACGGACACGAACGCTTATTCACCACGGGTGGCAGACACGACGGTTTTTGAGGGAGATGGGGGATCATATCACAGTTGGTCAAGTTCCAATTTCCCATTACTTGGTGAGTCTAAGGTTGGTGCTGGAATTCTTCTTCTGCATCCACATGGCTTCGCTCTTCCCCACTATGCAGATTCCAATAAGATTGGTTATGTTCTTCAAGGTAAACTCTTCCCTAACTTCATTCACGTATATACTTCGTTTGCACCGAGAATCAATGTTCAGTTAGTCAGAATTCTTGCTTGTTACGATTAAGTTAATGGTTCAAGTCTTGCCATACGTATGATTTGCCTCGTTCTCCATCAGGCAATCCTTACCAAAAGATAGAGAGATGTGCATATATACTTTGTAATGCTACTACACAATATGTAGAACAATTTAATCGCTTTGCTTGGAAAAATAATCATTTGAGTGACTTTTCAACATTAGGATCCGAATCAGAAGGCCCTTGTTTGACCTTAAACACTAGTTCAGTAGCCAGAATTCGGAAGGCCCGACATGTCACATGAACGTTATCCTGTAATAAACTTGATAACTAAAAGAGAACACTATAAAACCATGAAAAAAGGGAGGGGAAGAAAAGAAGACAAACGAATTTTCATGTATTTGTTTAGCAAGAGATCAGCGGTAAAAAGTGCAAGAATTTCATTCCCCTACAGTGCACATATTCACTGTTATTCGTTGTTCGTTAGAGTTGTTCTTTTTTTTCCCGGGTAACTTCTTTTTCTAATACGGTAATTTTACTTGAAATGGGTATGTTGAATTTAGGGAGATAGTGCGAAAAAATTCTGATGGCTTTCATTGTGTGAAAGAAAATTTTGCCTCCTAATCAATCAAACGTATGCGACAAAATATGTTTCTATTTCCCTTTCAAGTCTTTCGCTTCACTTTCACCTTCTATTATTCCTCAGGGAGTTGTACAGTTGGAATGGTATCCCCTAGCGCTTCCAAAGAAAAGGTGGTGGTGATTAAGGAAGGAGATGCGATACCAGTACCTATTGGACTAGTCTCGTGGTGGTTCAATGCTGGGGACTCTGATACAGTCATCGTATTCATCGGGGAAACTTCCATATCTCAAATTTCAGGCGAAATGACCTATTTCTTCTTGACCGGGACTGTAGGTGTCTTGAGGGGTTTCTCGATGGAATTCATCTCCAAAGCTTATAACTTGAACCAAAACGAAGCAAACACGCTGGTGACGAACCAAACAGGTGAAGAAACAAATTATCCAAGACTTAGTTATTAGGTGGATGGATAACTCATTTCACATTCGAGTTTGGTTAACCAATTTCAAAGCTCGTTTTCTAAGAAAAACCTTGTTTTTTGGAAATCTTTGAGAAATTTTTTTTCTTTCTCGAGAAGAACATCCAATTGATGGAGACGATTTTCCGAAAAAGAAAATACAAGATATGATAACCATGAGTGTTTTGCTTTTAATAATGATTTTTGAGAAGTTTTGCTTTTAACAAGAACGAAACAAGGCAGCCGGGCCAGCTGAATCTTTAAGCACAAGTTTGCATGAACGAAACGTATACTATGTGAGGTTTTTCTTTTTCTTTTTCTGTCTCAAAAACTGTTATATTCTGTGAGAATTGAGATCAATTTTCTGGTAACAGGAGGTGTGGTCGTCAAGCTCAGCGAAGGAATTCAAATCCCCCAGCCACAAAATTACGCCAAAAACTATGATGAATTTGCTTCGACTTTAACAACAGCAGTTGAGTTTACATCACTTGAACAAGTCGGACTCAGTTTCAAGCACTTGAAGCTTGGCAGAAATGCAGTGTTCCAGCCTGTCTACGTGACGGATTCGGTTCAAGTGGCTTACGTTATCAGAGGCAGCGGAAGGGTACAGTTTGCCGGTGCCAACGGTGAGAAATTGCTCGATGCGACAGTGAAGGCCGGTGAATTGTTTGTGGTTCCTCGGTTTGTTGTGGCAATAGAAATTGCAGATGCACAAGGAATGGAGTATCTATCAGTCATAACATCGTCAAAGTAAGCATTCGCGGAACTAGAAATTGGTTACAACTTTCAAAAGCTAATAAAAGAAATTTTGTTCTTTACCGACGCTAATGATCCAACGAGAGTACATATAAGTTAACGCAACTTTAGAAGGTCATGAATTCAAATCTCGCTAACGTGCATTCCTGATGATATTATTTTCGCTCTCGTCTCTCGTTTGCAGGCCTGTGATTTGGGAGTTAAGTGGCAAGACATCAATTTGGAAAGCTTTCTCTCCTGTGATTCTGCAAGTTTCTCTGTCTGTCAGTCCAGAGTTTGCCCGCATTTTCTTGGCCAAGATGACAAACAACATGGTTCCCATGCCTCCATAGATTGAACTCTAATCAGATCAGATCTTAAGCATCAGTATCACAGTGAAGGATTGCGATTTACTCATTCTTGTAATGATATATACTTTCTTGCTGAGAAATAAATTGACAGTTAAGCTCTACTTTTATTCTCGAGTATGATCGATACGCAGGTAAGTAAAAAGTTCTAAAACTTGAACAAAATGATGTAACTATCGGCTCACTTTTCATTTCGAAATAGAACGCAATCGATTTGTTTTTTTTTTTTTTTGGAACAGCACATAATGCAATCGATGATAGTTATGATTTTCAAACTTGCACTGTCCAAATCAATTTGGGAAGAATTTGCAGAGAAAATTGCACTGTCTCAATACCTATATCCAAGTTATCCCATCTTAAACCTTAAAATGGCCTCCAGCCACCACTTGCCACCAACTAAATCCACCAGTGGCAACCCACTCCAACACCTTCCCATCCTTCAACAACCTTTCCCAACACCTCCCCTCCCTCCAAATCTTTCAAGAACTACTAGGGCCTGTCTCCCTCCGATGAACGACGCTTAACGATATACTCCTACCACCATGTACGTTCGGTGGCATAAAATGAAGATCACAAATCGATGTTTATGGCCTATTACCAATAAAAAAAAAAAACAAGGTTAACATAAACCCCAACACAAACAAAAAAAAGAGGAATATGGAAATATTGATACCATTAGAGGTTGCTAGAGTGGGCTGGACTTTAATTGGGGTACGTAGAATAGGATCGGGCTGCTTCTGTTTTCAGAACTAGGGTTTGGTTTTTAGAGTCCATCTATGGTACACCAATGTGTTTTGGTGCATCAGTGGCGAAGTCAGAATTTTCGATAAAAATGGTTGAAAATTTGAACTATGTGTACTGTGTAGTTCACTTTTCTAGTTGCTAATTAAAAAAAACAATTAGTATTAACAAGTTAATCAAAAAGTAGATATCTATTAATAACAAAATGTAATTCTATGGGTGGAGATTCTATTTTAACTCTTTTTTTCCCCAAGTACAAAACCCTTATATGGGCTAGGGCAAAAATAAATTTCAAAGTTCAAATTAGTAAAAATAGGGTAAACATTATACCTATCTCTATGAAAATTTGGCAACTAGCGGGGTCAGCTGCCCACCCATGTCTCTATGTCCCTCCGCCTATGGGTGCATGGTATCCCAAAAATGAATTGTTCTAAGTATTCCATACGGAGTGGTAACAATTCCAGTGCAATGGTAAGTGTTCTATATCTAAAATACTGAAGATTTACCACTGAATCCAGGGTTCATGACAGCATGCGTGTTAGGCCCTTTTGGGCCGTCTGTGCTCAGCAATGGACGGCCTAGATTTCATCTTGATTGAACAGATCTCAGCCGTCGACCAAGATAAAATCTGAGCCGTCCATTGCCAAGCACGGATAGCCCAAATCGGTCCAACATGCATGTTGTCCCTAAGCATGCTCCCCCAATTCCTTACCACTCCATATAGAATACTTACAATTGTATCGAAAATACTTACCACAACTCAGCTTCGGATACCATACAGCAAAACATGTTTTTCAACCCATCACAATGACAATGAGTGCTTTGTTCTTAAGAAAATGATTTTTAGAAATGCCATTCAAAACTCACTGTGAAAACAAAAACAAGGCCCGCCAGTTGAATCTTTAAGCGCAAGTTTGCACGAACTTTTATCATTTTCAACCCTTTAACTATTAGTACTTGCTGTGTATCAGATCGAACTAAAAAGTTTAAGCTACTCCTATTAATGAATTCGTTCGCTTTGAAGATCTAGAACTATAATCATGCAAAAAATCATGTTCATCGATCACATTTTTGTATTTTTGTTAACACATATTTTTTTTTGGGTGATATATTTATATTTTTGTCAACACATTGCAATTACCAGAACCGGACAAAAATGGATTTGATCCAGTGTGACTGAGTCCGTTTTCCTTATTTAAAATTTGTTTCCAAAAGACATTGAGTGATGCCCGATGAATATGATTTTTGGTATGATTAAAGTTCACGATGAGACGTACAAAAGCTAACAGATTAGATCATCAAAGTGAACCAACCACTAGCCATAAAATGGGTTGGATTTAGAATTAGATTTTTTGAACTGTGGATTTGTAGAATCAGATGATGTGTAGATTTTTGACATACCCAACTGCCTTTGCGATATCAATAACAAAAAGTCTAAGATACACAACAATCCAACTATTGTAGTTAGATTGTCGTATATGTAGTCAAAAGGGTTGGATTTAGAATTCGGATGATGTGTAGATTTTTTCTACAGAAAAAATGATTGGTACACATTGCATTTATACAGATTCAATCACACTCCCCTCATATACATGTGGGCCCCACCACGTGGACTCCATATGTGGGGCCCGCTTGTATGATGTATTTGATCGGGTGGAATTGGATATGTACAAATTTGGTGCGTAAGTAGAATAAAAAATTTCTACTTGTGACACAAAAAAAACCGAACGGGTGGATCCATAACAAAAATTCCCGAACCGCCGACTCTACCGGTCCGTTATTCAGAAGCTGGAACCGCCCTAATTGGCAGGAAAAGTTCTCCGCTCCCACATCTCTTCATCTAGAAGCTGGAACCACCCTATTTGGCGGGAAAAGTTCTCCGCTCCCACATCCCTTCAGCTGCCTTCTCTCTCTCTCTCTCTCTCTCTCTCTCTCTCTCTCTCTCCTCTCGGGTTCAGATCCTATCCAGTATTCTACCATCCATTATGGTCCATTTAAAGGCTGGGATTTTCTCTAGGAAAATCCAAGCTTTCCCATGATGCCACGTCCACTCTTATTTTTGCTCTCAAACGGCATTGTAAACTTGCTGACGGAAAACGGTATTTAACATGAAAAAAATTATTCTTAAATGGGCATAATTTTGTGGGTCCCATTTAGGATCCCACAAAAACGATTTAAACTGAAAATTATTCTTAAAATATTATTTTATGACTTATTGTATAAAATTAGAGCTACCCGATCCGTAAAGGCTTTTTTAGCACTCATAGGGATCCTACGAATTCTGAAACACCCTACGAATTTTGAAAAAACCTTTATCGATATCGAAAAATATTTTAAGAATAAATTGCAATTTGAATCTTTATAGGACTTGTAATGGGCTCTGCAAAAATAAAATAAAATCAGTGCCCATTTAATGGGTACCAAACAGGAAGTAAACTGCTTCACATTTTTTAAATTTTGCGAGGCCTATTACGGTTCTACAAAGATGATTTAAGCCGCAAGTTATTTTTAAAATATTTTTTTAGGGGTTTCTGAAAAAAATTAACATAATTTGATATCGATAAGGGCTTTCAGAATTCATAGGATCCCTACGAATGCTGAAAAAATCCTTACGGATATCGAGTTGCTGTAATTTTTTACAAGAAGTCGTAAAAAATATTTTAATAATAACTTACGGTTTGAATCATCTATTTCGGGTCCCACAAACTCATGCCCATTTAAGAATAATTTTTTTCATATTAAATGCTATTTTTCCGTGAGCAAGTTTACAGTGCCGTTTGAAAGAAAAATTAAGAGTGGACGTGGCATCATGGGGAAGCTTGGATTTCTTGGACGTGACATCATGGGGAAGCTTGTAAGGGGTTCGGCTCTCTCACGATCTCTCATCCTCTCCCACCTTTTGGTCTTCCAAACGTGAGAGAGAGTCCCTGACTCTCAGTTTCTTTTCTTTTATCCCGAACTCTCTCCAACCAAACGAGCACTAAATGGACCACAATGGATCCGAATGATGTAATGAAGACTATATAAAAAAAGGAAAATGATTTTGCCACTTCCTTCTTTGTTAACGGCACTCCCCTGCAAATGTATCAAAAATATAGGAAAGTGGCGTTAAGTAGCAAAAAAAAAAGCATACGAAATAATACCACAAATGACACTTCTGTTTCGGTGTAATTTCAGTACAGAATTAGGATTTATGACCTGAGATCCCGTGTTTAGAGCAATCCTCACCTGCTCCTGCGGCTAACAGTTCACCGGAACACAGATACAACGTACGTGCAAGTATGGATAAAGAGAACTTGACCCACATAGTGTTGTGCCAGAATACTAAGCCAAGCGAATCAAAAACTCAACCAGTATAACTGAACCTGGCCAAATTGGCTGGTCCATTGATAGATCAGTTATGGTGGTTATTTGGTTGGAATCTCCTTCCCCTTTTAATAAAATGTTCCTTTACTAGGAAAAAAAAATAACTGTATCACACGCGCATCAAAACATTTACCGAAAGAAGACATAAAATTTACTATATCACTTTATTTAAACCGTAAGGGGTCTTGCAAAGTATACATGAGAAAATGAATAAGTGTATGCCCTCTATGAGACCGCATATTCGAATACACAGGCAAAATATTTCAAACTTTGGAACTACTGAAGTATTTGTCCAATCGTTAGCTTCAGAGGTCTGGAGTTACTCGAGGAATGTTCAAGTTGCTTCAAACTTCTAGGCATAAAAATGGCATAACAAAAGGCATAAAAGGCATACCCTTATTTAACACCACCCCCCCCCACCCCCCCCCCCCCCCCCCCCCCCCAAAAAAAAAAAAAATTAAAAAAAACCAGAAAAAAAAGGCATTTATCATTACGTAACCGTGAGGGAACTTCAGACTATTATTAATATAAGAGGAACCACCAAAAAGATTCCATAGACAAACCTCTCAAGTTGTTCTACTTAAGCGAACATTAATGTAATAGAGAAGGACTCAGCTAGAATATTTGGTTAGTGGGAGCAAAATTAAAGGGCGCTGCTATTCGCAGCCCTTTATTTTCTCTTATAGCCCACTACATTTCGGTAAATGGTTGTTGAAAATTATACATAACATTTCGGTAAATAGCTGTTGAAAACAAGATTATATTTCGGTAACTACATATCGAAAATATGTTCAACTTTCGGTAAACAACTGCCGAACATACATTTTCGGTAAATAGCTGTTGAAAAAAATATTATATTTCGGTAATTGGATGCTGAAAATATATCTCAATTTCGGTAACTAACTGTCGAGTATAATTGGAAATTTTTAACGGGCTATGGGAGAAAATAAAGGACTGCGAATAGCAGCGTCCAAATTAAATGCATATGTTAATCCAAAAAAGTAACTAAATTGAGATGTTAATTATAAGATAGATAGATGGACACTAATAAGTTTAAGTTTTCTTTATAATTGGTTCGAAAGACATAAGTGTTGGAAACGATCTGCGATAACCTAATTTGACTGTCAAATTCGCCTTATCTCTTACATCTCCGTTGACTTGGAACGGGAATTTCCCTATCTGGGTTCAGTTGGAGGCTGCGTTGGATATTTCTTCAGATTGAATAAAAGTATCACTCCTACCGATTGACCAAAAAAAAAAACCCTCATCTGTAATACTGTTAACTCTAGAAAGAAGAGAACGCTTGAGATTTCCAAACAAACCTGAAGGAAGTTGGGGCAAAGCGAGTAGGGTCAAGTGACCCCATTTGTACTTACTCCCGATACAATATCGAACATAAATGTATTTTGAGTCGTTCATTAATGCTATGGAGGAGTTACGATCATACAGCCGCTGGTACTTCTTTTGTGAGATTTCTTTCGTGAACTTTTGTCGAAATCCATTAGTATGGACCTTTCTGCTATTTCTTGACATCCTTCACCCGATTTCTTCTCTTCTCCAGATTCGACTCCGTTCTCCAGCTCTTTTGCGTCTTTCGTGATATCATGATCTGTTGTGGTCTTTCATGTATTACCTTCTTATGTAATACCTCTAAATAATTCGTAGCCAAAATAAGGCCAGTCGGTATTGGGCATGTCAGCGAAACCAAAAAGCTCCATTACAATTTTGTTGAACAAATGTGGGTTTGCATCCACTCAACTCATCATTTGGATCAAAAGATTCAGATGGGCACTCACATCTTATGATTTTGATCACTTTCCAAAATGCAGTAGCTATTGAACCCACAAGCACCACCTCCTGTAGCTTCCCCAATTGCCAAGCAAATATCCGATGTAATGAAGGACAAAACAGTCCATTCCATAGGCCTTCTGCCAGCTGAATTAACAGATTTTGGGTAAACATATTGCCTTAGAACTCCATCATGCCCAGTAATCGCATGCTGCTAAAAATGGCTAGTTGAAGCAGCATCTGAAGATACAAATTCAAGTACACTTTAATTCCTTGCCACCAGATATAAGAATCCAGATTGGTTGAATACCACCTGAAATCAACTGCCAATAGTTATGGTGGCCTAGTAAGCAGAGTTGACAGAACTTGGCCAATAATTAGGTGTAAAGCGTGAGAGTCGATCCCATCTGGCTGCATAATGAATTTGAATCTTCCGATTGTGTAGCTTGTTTCTCGGAAACAGACCACCAGTCTGATGCCTTGGCTCGATATATATGTTGGCAATATCACCTCTGTTGCATTATTAGAATTATCACTGAGTAACTGAGCGATTGCTGCACGATAGCACGAAGTTACCAGTGTTCCATGGCTGCATAGGAAACACCGGTATCAGTCAAATCAAGACCATATCTGCTGCCCTTTCGGCTCAATGACCGTGAAACTCCCATCTGTCACAAATTGAATTTTGGATCCTTCTGGGGCTAGAGTAGCTCCATTTGCTGGCCAAACTAAGGCCTTTTAGGGTATTTTGTTGAACCAGATGGCTAACAGGTAGTCTCTGTAAGAAATATTTTAGAGCCCACCTAGTCACATGTGTGATTATAGTTAGTTGCCCACTTTCATTATATGTAGTGGTGGTTTCAAAAGCTTTTGGCTCTCCACTATCTTCATAAGTGTGTTTCTATGATGGAGGGACACTATAAGATTTCTTGAGGAAGATTAAGTGTCCCTAACCTAGCATCTATATAAGCCTATGATATCCATCAAACAGGGCAACTTAAGTCATGTATAGGTTAGAAGACAGCTAGATCTAATACGGGTGTGTTCGGTATTCAACTTGAACAACAATGGCTAGAGGTTAGTTCGATCTTATTTCCGCAGCGTATACCGGTATGGTATATTCATCTTACAGTCTCCAGTTCCAATCTGTTGGAAGCTGAAAGCAAAGCCACCGGATGGTGATACCCATAAAGAGTTGTTAACATCTGCAGTAAGCCAAATAGTAAGATTGCTGGAAGATTGAGCAATCAAAAGAAAAAAGTATCGAAGCAGATTGGATGAGGAAGCTAAAAAGCTATAGAATGGAATCAGTGAACTGGGAACAGGTCTTTTCATGGGTCTTAACAAATGGGAAGGTACCATGAGATTGTCATAGGCTATCAATTTATGCATTTGCTTGTCTCTTTCAAGTTTTCCATCAGACATTAACACTGCCTTTCTAACATTGACTTCTTTTAGCAATAAGACTAAAACTAAATGTTATAAGCCCAAAATATTTCAGCTACCTCATCCACACCATTCTATCCAAACAGCCTCACCTCACCCAACACTATAAAGGTACAGAAAATGGACATAAATTTCAATCCATCGCAATTCAAATGGTTCTCTAAATCAAACGGGACTACTTACACTACTACGAATAACCAAACAAGCCCTTTGAGGTTAAGTTCATATATGACCTCATATGCAGCAACGATGGAAATAAACAGGAGAACGGCCTATACATGTTTTGCTTGTTGCAACTGTCTATCAACATAGCAAGCCCTTTTGTAGAATGAATTCTAGAGATTACTTCACCCAAGCCTGAAATTTAGGCCCATCGAAATCTAGTGAAGAAACAGTAGGTGCCTGGTTTCTCAAGTAACACTCTTTAAACCAATAGTTAGTAACTGGCAGCCTAAGAGTAATTTTACACCGATATGCTGCCAAGAGTGCTGACAGTGGATGGACAGCTCATTTCCTAATGCTTCACATGAAAGAAAAGACAATGAAACAGTACCCTTTTCCTGGACTCATCCCTTTTGCAGCTCCATGCTCTCCACAAGCGGCATGCAACTGAGAAATCACAACAATCGATTATAACTAGCAAAACTGACATACCGACACTGGCACACATGCTCTAAGCACTTTATAGATTGGGCCAGCTCTAAGCACTTTCTATTAATAAGTTTTGGGATCAAAAAACAAACCACCTCTCTTGAATTTTGAAGAGAGCTGGGAAGTTTTTTTGCTTTATCTATACTGAATTATTGTTAAGAGTTTGGAAGTTTTTCTTCTTTTTTCTCACCAAAAATCACTATTGTACTAGTTGTAGTTAGAGAGGTTTGAAAGCCTATGGAATGCATAAGAGTACATCGTGCCAACCACTGGGCTACCACTCCACTTGCTATACATGACTATCTTATTGGTGATATGAACATTGGAGTTTTTGCGGCCAGTTCAACGGAGCTTTACTTTGGCTTTATTTGCAGCCCTACTAGTGGATGGTGGAATTGGTCCACCCGAAACTTGATTTATGAGATCCTAAACCATAGCGATCTTCTTCAACTAACGGCCCAATCTCTTAAATAAAATCATGTCTCAAGAAACTCACCATTTCATTGTAGAAATCCTAAACCGTAGATATCTCCTTCAAAGAACGAATTTAATTTTGTTCACCCTCCTTAAAAGAGGGTGAACGTTATCCTCCTTCCTATTGATTGAAATGAAGTGGATCTCACCAGAAACTGATGTCATTCTTATCAAAAAGTGTATTGCAGGGGTGGGACTTACACCATTTCAACTAATAACAGGGAGTGTAACGTTCATCCTCTTTTAAGGAGGATGAACAAAATTGCACCTCAAAGAACGGGCCTATACTGTAGTTTTTAGTCAAGGATTGATCAATTCACCCATCACTCATATGTCAGAAAACAACCGGCCGGTACTCATGCCTTGCCAATATGCCAATGTTCGTTACAAAAACAAAGCAACAGAAAAGGTACAAAAGTTACAAATATCAATCGTGAATTGCAAGTAGTGTTTAGACACAAACATTGGTATGGGCGTTACAGGGACGGAACTAAAATAATTTTGTTATATTTTCTTATATTTTGCATAATTATGAAATTAAGTGTGCTACTCCCTCCGTCCCTTTTTAAATGTCCTACTTCGTAATTCCAACTTATTAAAAAAACATCATCATTATACCTTTCACATCAACTTTTTCTTCCACTTTCCCTACTTACCCATCATTATTACACTTTTTACTCACTAACTTTTCAAAATGGAATATACTTTTAGGGACAAAATAGACAATGTACCAACTTTTACCCACTAACTTTACCAAATGGACACTTATTAAGGGACAGCCCAAAATGGAATACTGGACTATAATAAAGGGACGGAGGGAGTACTACACATAAACAAGTGCATATATCTTGAAAATATGCATATAAAATTAGTTTTATGTTTCAAGTCATATAGTGCATTTATACTTGTTGATTTTTGAACTATTTGTCAATTTGGATCGATTCTTTCTTAATTGTACTTATTTTTAACCGTCTAAGAGCAATCTCTTAAAATAATATCATTAATAAAACTATATCGATCATTCTAAAACTTGTCGATATTCATGTAAAACCTACTCTCAAATTTTGTCTGAGATTTTGTGCTTATTTTTACATAATTTAAGTGAAAGTATGTGTTATATATTTTTGTAGTTTGTATTGCATGCCTTAATTATGTAATGATCTTATTGTGGTTAACTAGAAAGATAAATTTTCGCCACTATGATTAACAAGGTGCCCCCACTGAACAATATTTCTGAATCCATCCCTGACGTTACGTCAGTCGTCAAACACCTCGTCTCGTATGCGAAACGCAACAATTAACCCATTAATTAGCAGATTTATAATTGTAAGTCACCATTAGAAAATCCCATTCAACCAAGTGCAAACATCGTCGTGGTGAGGCCCAGCCTATATAGCTTTGGGCACAACATGAATATCACGTTGGCGGTGCGAACTACAGGAGTCCCATGGACTCTCTCTCTCTCTCTCTGAGCTAGGTGTTCAAAGGCCTCAACAAAATAACATCTCTCTCTCTCTCTCTGAGCTAGGTGTTCAAAGGCCTCAACAAAATAACATTTTTGCAATATGGAATCGCAAAGAACAAAATAAATAGAGGAAGGGAGTCCAAGCAGAGTAAAAATCCTATGCTTTGTAGATTAATCATCAAATTTGCATGTTATGCTTACTGGAACGACTCATTGACCGTATCTATCGTCTCTTTACAATAATTAAGCACTCGGTGTGCAGACGAACTTCTAAACATGGACAATGTGCTCCGTCCTCAAAATAGGGATGTCGGGCTCTTGACACTCTTTAATGCCCTAACATCATGGTTAAACAAAAACGGATTAACTACCTAGCTCCACATCTCCCAAGCAGAAACTCACAATATTTCTTTTTTCCCAATAAAAAAGGAACTCGCCGTTTATCAACGGTGCTGCATATATTCTTAACTCACCCTTTCACTGAAACCCTAGAGCATAGTGATCTCCTTCAAAGAAGGGTCCTATGCCGGTTTTTACCAAGACTCCTTAATGCCGAACTCACCCATTAACCATATGTCAGAGAACGACCAAGACTCATGCAAGCTCGTTACAAAAACCAAGCAAGAGACAGAGTACCAAAGTTACAAGGTCAATTGTAAATTGCAAGCAACATTCAGACACTGTCATGGGGATTGGCATTACGTCGAACACCTCATCGCTCATGCAAAATGCAACAATTAATCCATTAAATAGTAGATTCAGAGTTGTGAGCATAGCAGTAGAAAATCCCATTCAACCAAGTGCAAAAATCGTGCTAATTACGGCCCAAGATATATATTTGGGCACAGCAATGTGGCCTTCCCTCGAAGATTTGGTACTCAAGTTGTATGCATGGACTTTTTCATCAGCATGCAAGGGTGCAAATAGAAGCTATAGTCTAAATCTACAGCAAATAAGTTAATCTGCAGAAGCTATATTAGGCCAATTTGAAATGATGAAAGCCCCTCAACACAAGCTTTCCATGGAAGTTCCAATATACAAAACAACACGAGGAAACATATACCAAATATATCAAGAACTCAATAATATATAATTCTCAGTTTCCCTAACAATAATATCATCAGAAGCAAAGTAGCTAATTCAGATTATAAAAGAAAAGGAACACAGAGATAAAAATATCCCTGCAACTCAACTGTTAATCTGCGACATTATGAAAGAATACATATAAAGAGCAGGTTGCTTAATTTGCACAAATCGTGGCTCAGTAAACACATCTCTTGACTGAAACTAAGTTCTCTGTGTAGGAAAGAACTTCAAAGTTTATTGATCTCAGATCATACTCTTTAATGTTTTGGGTACTAAGATTGTATGACACCATCTGGAAATCGCCCCCCCACGAGAGAAGAAGCTCGCCGTTTTGCCGAAATCCCAACAAATCATGCAGTCTCAATTTTGGTCCGATACTGTATTTTTTATTCCAAGGATCCTTAACTCCGTTCCCATCCCTTACCCATATGTCAAGGCACGACTCTGCAGTCAAACTGCCAAGCTCCGAAGTAACAAGGGCAAGGGAGCCCCTCAGAACGCTAAGGCTACACACAGAGGCAATCCTAAAAACCTCGGGTAAAAATACTTGTTCAAACAATTCATCGAACATGTGGAAAGCAATAATTGTATAGTAACTACTATTGGGATCACTAGCCACCCAGTAAAACACCCCATCCAACCATGTCAAACGGTAAGGCCGAGAACAGAATTGTATATCTTTTGGAACTATAGCAACGATTTCTCTCCACGAGTCGGTACTTGTATCATAGATTTGAACTCTTCGATCATTGGTTTTATAAAGTCGGACGACTATAAGCACTTTATAATCATTGGTTTTGGGATCAAAAGCAAACCCTAAACCGTTACAAATGTTATCAATACCAAAATAGGGTTGAGGGAGTAGCCTGAATTCTCTCATTGCGGGGTTGTATAACATGATAATTTTGGTGGAGGGATCGGTGAGACAAACGACCCCATTGGAAGAGCCGGATAGGTGGAGATCATGAAAGCGGGGACTAACGAAAGGCACGTCAAGATCGTGGATTGGAGTTTCGTTGGAGACCAAGGACAGGGAGAATGTCGGATGGGGTTTGATTAAACGTTTGACGAGGAGGGATTCCTTTTTTGGGGAGCGATTGTTGTGGAGGGAGATGAAGCAAGGGCTTTGGATGAGAGAGTACCAGTTTTTGCAGACTGATTTGAATCGGAGGAGGGATTTCACGGGGAGACGAGATAGAATAAGCATCAACACGTCTTCCGGCATCTCTTGGTTGATTGCCGTGGGGATACTGCTGAAGAATGATGATAGGCAGGCCAGGGACGACAAACACTCACTAGGAAACCGAATATATATAGATTTCTCGAAAGGAAAAGGCAACACTGCAGCTAGGTAGGAGTATATTGAAGTTTTAGAAACTTATTCACCACTCCGCGAAATCTCGGTCGTTTATTTCGGTAACTTATACAAAACAACACGGTAAATAGTTTTTCTATTTAACTATTATAGATAGGTGAAAGTACAAAACAACACGGTTGAAAAAGAGAAGAAAATAGTACTATCTTAATAAAAGATATATATGTATAATAGATAGTATTGTTTTCTGTTGAAACATTGAAAAAGACGTGAGTAGCTAAAAAGGAAAAATGTGCATTGTCAACACTAGCATTTTTACCTAACAACGAGAAGCGGAAGCTATGTTGGGGTTTGGGGGTCATGCCCCTGAGCCCCCCGAGTTTTTAACTTTTTATTTTGTAGTAACTGATTTTGAATATTATTGATAATTATTCGTGTATAACTACTTATAATCTTAATTTCCGGTTGATTTGATAAAAAATTGATTATTTTACATTCTCATTTTTCAATTTCTTTCATAAATAAAAAATAAGCACGTGACTGTTGAAGTAGCCTAAAGAAAAAAATAAAATGATTATTAGTATATTTTAACTGCATTAAGCTATAATAATTTCAATGTGCAAATGTTATCTATATAATAAAACAATTCAGTATTTGAATCCTATGTATATAAATCTAACGGCCCAAACTTAGCCCTCATAAATCCTACGGCTAAGAAAAGTCCTAGGGTTGTTAAATCCTATTTTCGATCTTCTCTAACATTTCCTATTCCAATTCTCTTTTGTTATGGAAAGATAGAAAGCAATAAATTTCATTGCCAAAAAAAGAGCCGGATTTTGAAATAAAAAATGGAGTAATTTTTGAAACTAATAAAGATGAAGAAAATTGAATAAAGAACAAAATATAAGCCAAGTGGCTTATTAAGCCAAACCCACTACCCTTTCAAAGAATGCAATCACACCCGTCAATCTCCGATGAATGAAAGTCAGGGGGTAGAATCCGCTGCTCGTATGGATGGTATCGAATCAGCTGTTGAAGGGCTGTGGGACTTCCCTTACTTAGTTACCATAGCTATATGCTTAACATATGCAAGTCGAGTCTTCTTATTCACAATTGCGGCAGTCTCGCTACTTCTTTCGTTTTAGACCTCAGAAAGCCAAGTCTTAATATTTTGCAGCATCAACTCGAACTCATGAGGATTCTTTTAGACTATAAATCTTCGACAAGAGTTATTGCATGTGTTCTTAAAACGTAGTCAAACATGTGTGATCCTAGTGTAACTATGAAAAAATCGCTAAGGTCTTATGGTCTGCTATGAGCACTAGAGAGTATGTGTAACATCCACCAAGTGAATATGAACACTTGAAATCAAGCATTTAGCAAGGCCCTTGGAGTATTAATGACTGAACTACGATAATCGTTGTCTGGACATAGTAATCGTCTAGTAAGACTCTTCGCTCTCGCTCTCATTTCAGGTTCCACTCTCACTCCCTCGCAATCCTCTCACTCACAGATTTTTTAGTTTAGATGTTTGCGAATTAAATATATATGCTTTCACGCTCCCATTCTTATGGCAATTCAACCCGAACATATGGGTGCCTCCAAAAGGGACTCAGTGAGTTCAAATTTTGATTCAAATCTTATTTTTAGAGCTCCAAGAGTAAAATGTATGATGTATACATTAGGTAACTTATTTGCCGTTTATATTTCGCAAAATATGTACTTCCATCAGTTAGTTATCGATGCTGATACATTTGTCATATGCTCTTTCAACTCCCTAATTTGAATCCTGCGGATCAAGTTTTCAGCTCATATGAAACCCACTCCGTTATTGTTCCCTTGGATGATCACTCTTGGCGGCCATTGAACAATGAGCTTAAAGAAGTCAAGACTCACAGGTGGTAGAGAGAGAGAGAGAGAGAGAGAGAGAGAGAGACGATGATCAACAACCATTGTGAGTTTGACATTGCCTTTTTTAAGTTGCCAACGTTCTCCGTCGTGAATTTTTAAGAGAGAGTAGGGAAGATATACACATGACGATCACGTTGGCAATGCAAACTACATGAGTCGCATGGCCTCTCTCTCTAAGAGCTAGGTGTTCAAACGCCTCCACAAGACAACATTTTTGCAATACCGAATCGCAGAGAACAAAATAAATAGAGGAACGGAATCCAAGGAGAGCAAAAACCCTATGCTCTGAAGCGCATCCCGTTTTCAAATTTGCATATTAACCTTATTGGAACAACTCATTGATCATACACATCGTCTCTTTAAAGGAATTAAGCACTCGGTGTACTGAAGAACTTGTAAACACGGACAATGTGCTCCTCATAATAGGGATGTCGGGTACTTGATACTCTTTAATGCCCGAGCATCAAGGTTATACGAAAACTAAATAACTACCTAGCTCCACATCTCCCAAGCGGAAACTCGATCGTAACATTTCCTTTTTTTTCCCAACAAACAAGGAACTCGCCATTTATCAATGGCGCTGCAATTATCTTCAAAGAAGAAACTCTCCCTTTCACTGAAATTCTAGCGCATAGTGATCTCCTTCAAGAGAAGGGTCCTATGCCGGCGTTTAGTCCAAGACTCCTTGATACCGATCGAACTCACCCATTAACCGAGAACGACCAAGACTTGTCCGAGCTCGTTACAAGAACCAAGCAAGAGACAGAGTACCAAAGTTACAAGGTCAATTGTAATTAAATTGCAAGCAATATTCAGACACTGTCATGGGGATTGGCATTACGTCAAACACCTCATCGCTCATGCGAAATGCAACAATTGACCTGTTAAATAGTACGTAGATTCAGAGTCGTGAGCGTACAGTAGAAAATCCCATTCAACCAAGTTCAAAAGTCGTGCTAAGGCCCAAGATATATCTTTGGGCACAGCGATGTGGACTTCCCTCGAAGATTCAGTACTCAAGTTGTATACATGGACATTTTCATCAGCATGCAAGGGTGCAAATTTTTCTATAGTCTAAATCTTCAGGAAATAAGTTTATCTGCTTTCCTAGGTCCTAAAAGAAGCTATAATCGTAAACCTCTGATCATACCTAGCAAACGCCACGTTAGTGTCGTAAGGCCAATTTGGAACGAGAATTGCCCCTTAACAAGAGCTTTCTGATGCATATGATGGGTTGTAATATTCTATATCAATGAGTTTCTTGTTGTTCCATCCTTCATCAACAACAACCAAAAAGAAGAAGGATGGGACCGATTCCAAAAAAATAAAACACGAGCTTTCTGATGCAAGTAGCAAATATAGTTTTTTTTTTTTTTTTTTTAACGGCAAAGAAGAAATTAAGAAGGAAGAGGAGATACAGGAAATATGGGAAAAGAAAAGGAAAAACAGCATCACAACGTCAAGGATACATCCCAACGAGGTTGGCACTTATCCCGGTGACAATCATGTGCCAAGAACCCCAAGCGAGTTGATAAGGAATCAACCAACCCAACAGAGATGGGCCCAACAATCAATACAGAGTACATAATCGGAAATACAACCACAAAACAACAGATATAACTCCAATGAAGCCCAGAAGAAGCGAAATATGCCAGAATAGCAAGTGATTCTTGCTTGAATCACAGTAACCTTTGAGGGTCCACAGCAGTTTTGAGCCTCTGAGAAATCGGCAAGTAGCAATATAGTTAACAAGACAAGGAAAACATACTAAACATGACCATAGTTCAACAATTTTTAATCTCACACCATAGCAAAGAAAACCTGTTATTCCAAACTATCCTTGAACCTCAATTGGTCAATCTACGGCATTGCATAGAATACATATTAAGAGCAGGTTGCTTGCACATATTATGTCTCAATAAACACGTCTATTGACTAAAACCAAGTTCTCTGTATATCAAAGAACTTGTAACCCATCAATTTGTAGGAAAGAACTTGAAATGACCTATACTTCATGACACTCTTTTAAAAACCATGTTGTTCAAAAAAATCATGTCTCATTAAACGCGTCTCCTAACTGAAACTAAGTTTACTGTGTAGAAAAGAACGTGAAGCTGATCAACTAATATCAGATCATCGTATACTTCACCATACTCATTTATGGTATGTGAATCAAGGTTGTAAAACACCATCTTGCAAACGTTGCCTCTCCAAAGAAGAAGCTCACCAATTTGCCGAAATCCTAATGGATCGTAATGTCCTAAAATAGGTCCAATACCGTACCTTTTGTTCCAAGGATCCTTAACTCCATTTCCATCCCTTACCCATATTTCAAGGCACGATCCCGTGCTTCCAAACTGCACAGTAACAAGGGCAAGGGAGTCCCCCAGAATGCTAAGGCTAGACCAAGGGTTAATCCTAACATCCTCGGGTAAAAATACTCGTTCGAACAATTCATCTGACATGCGGAAAGCAATAATTTCACCACGACCATTACGATCAGCAGCCACCCAATAAAACACCCCATTCAACCATGTGGAACACGAATGCTGAGAATATTGTAGTATCTCTTTCGGCACCTCTCTCCAGTTGTCAGTACATTGTAGTATCTCTTTCGGCACCACAGTGACGATTTCTCTCCAGGTGTCAGTACTCATATCGTAGATTTCAACTCTTCCATCAACAAACGTAAAAGTAAATGTCATAAGCTCGCATTCAGAGCGTGCGGCAACTCTAAGAACTTTATAATCATTGGTTTTCGGATCAAAAGCAAACCCTAGATGGCTAGTGTGCCATGTATGAAGAGGGGATCGAGGGAGTAACCTGAATTCTCTCATTGCGGGGTTGCATAACATGATGATTTTGGTGGAGGAATTGGAGAGACAAACGACACCGTTGGAAGAGCCGCAGAGGTGGAGACAACTAGCGGGTTGACCGCCGAAAGGTATGTCTAGATCGAGGATTGGGGTTTCGCTGGAGACCAAGGACAGGGCGAATCCGGAAGCGGATTTGACTAATCGTTTGACGAGGAAGGATTCGTTTTTCGGGGAGCGATTGTGGTGGAGGGAAATGAAGCTAGGGTTTTGGATGAGAGAGTACCAGTATTTCGAGACTGATTTGAATCGAAGGAGGAATTTCACAGGGAGTCGAGATAGAATCTCACTCAACACATCTTCCGGGATGTCTTCGTCGATTGCCATGGGGATGTATGGCAGATTGGCAGTGCCGAAGAATGATTGATACGCAGGCCCCGGCCAAGGACCCCTATAAATATATCAGAAAATCTATGAGTACCGACCATTGGGGGAGGGAAAACGTACCGACGGCCGCCGGCGGGCGGTTTTCGGCCACCGGACGGCCGATCCGAGCCGTTCAAAAATTCTAAAAAAGAAAACCGATGGGGCCCGCGTAAGAATCAATGGCATCCGAGGTGTGTAGGGTGCTTGATCCAAGCACCCTTTTTTCAACAAGTCACTAGGACTGGAGTAGCCCAGTGACCCTCCGATGATCAAGTCAGATCTCAAGAGAGAATATAGATCTAGGGTTAGGGTAGAGTGGCATGCCTCTTTAGATTAAAGTCCCTTCATATTTATAGACCTAGGTTTGCTTGGCCCCCAAGCTAGCGCGTGAAGGGTACACTAAGGTAACCTCCACGGGTGACATCATAGATAACGCACCGGATAAGGTGGTTACGGAGCACATGGCCAGGTTCGGCCTAGATGATTCCATCTGCCACGTATCACTCTTGGTCCCCTCCGAGCGAATAACCGAAGGATACGTGCCGTGGCCCAACTGTACTATCCTGCGGATCGTACCTCCATGAGACCTCGGCTAACAGTGTTCTGGCTAGGTTACCGAGCCCATAACCGAAGCCTCCACAATAGTCAATCCATTTAATCTTTCTTGAGGCATGGTTGACCGAAGATAATTTTTGATCAATTTCAACTTTGAAAAGCTTCTTTCCCCCGATACAACTGTAATCGGTATAGTCCACAATTTGGGCCTATTTTATGTAAAGGAGGCTAGTGTAATTTTTTTTTGACCACACACACACACACACACACACACATATATATATATGAATCCTAAAAACTTAGGGGCCCTCGTTTTTAATTTTTTTTGGAGGCCAGAAGCGCCCGCTTCCCTCGCCTTGGATATAAGCCGGCTCTACCTAACCACCATGGGTGACAAATTTTCTCTCGAGAGATGCAGAGATGAGTTTCTTGTCGAGAGATGTGGAGCCTTACGATTGTTTTTGTACAACCGTAATTTATACTCGAGAATATAAAAGGCATGGCACAACACGCTGATAAAAGAAAATGGCATGACACAACACTTTATTATTACGACTTAAAAAAAATTATCCTTCCCTTCTAGTGATCTTAACAAACCCAAATGGAAAATTTTATAATTTATTTTTTAAAATTCTCTTCAAATAGGATAAACTGAACTAATTAATTTCTTCTAAGAATAGTTTCACAACAAATAACACCACACCCATTGAAAAAGAAGGAGCACATACCCAAATGAAATTGTAATTAACTTATGCACAACCATTCGTTAACAGCTATCACGATCAATCAATATTTGTATCACACCTGTATCCAATATAGTTCAACCAGCAACTAATCCAAAAAATAATAAATAAATAGTTTTAAAACTTCGCTTCCCGTAAGTTAACGAATGTTGTTTTTCTTTAACATTGAAAATGATTCTTGCAATGGAATGCTACAACTTGAAGTTTTGTCCCCCTTTAAATCAAAAGAATGCTATAGGCCTACAACTGAGACCATCTGGCAATCGTTTTCCCTTCCAAGAAGAAGATCGCCGTTCTGCTGAAATCCCAATGCACCATAACGTTCTAAAATGGGTCCAATACTGTATTTTTTATTCCATAGATCCTTATCTCCCTTTGACCCTTTCCATCCCTTACCCATATGTCAAGGCACGACTCTGGAGTCAAATTGTCAAACTCTGAAGTATTAAGGGCACGGGAGTCCCTCAGAACGCAAAGCCTAGGCCTCGAGTTAATGCGAATAAATATCCTCGTTTGAAAATACTTGTTCGAACAATTCGTTGAACATGTGAAAAGCAATAATTTTCCAACCACCATTAGGATCAACAGCCACCAAATAGAACACCCCATCCAACCAACGAACAACAAAGCCAACAGTCATTGGGCAGCATAGCGATGATTTCTCTCCATGAGTCCGTACTCATATCGTAGATTTGAATTTTTTTTAAACTTTTTGACTCATAAAATCATAATTCCCAAGGACGTCTTCATAGGAAGTGGCAACTCTAAGCACTTTATAGTCGTCGGCTGGCTTTTGGATCAAAAGCAAATTCTAGATTATTAGTGCACTATGTATGATAATGGGGTTGAGGGAGTACCCTGAATTCTCTCATTGCGGGGTTCCATAACACGATTTCAGAGGAGGAAGCGGGGTTCCATAACACGATTTCGGAGGAGGAATTGCTGAGACAAACCAAGCCGTTGGAAGAGCCGACAATGTCGTAACGGGCTGTAACTTGTGGACGGGAAAAAGGTGGGTACAGTTCGGGGATTGGAGTTTCGTTTGAGACCAAGGAGAGAGTTAATTCGAAACTGCGTCCGAGGAATCGTTAGACGAGGAGGGAGTCATTTTTTCGGGAGCGATTGTGCTGGAGGGAGATGAAGCTAGGGTTTTGGATCAGAGAATACCAGTATTTGGAGACTGATGTGAATCAGATGAGGGATTTCACAGGGAGGTTTCACGGAGGAGGCTGTGAAAAAGTTATTCATGAAGGTGCTCCATCTCGGTCGTCTAAAAGTATTTTGGACGATCGGAATTAAAACCAATCTATTGACGGTTTAACGGTAACAGATTATTTATCACGTTAATAGATTGTTTTTAATTCAGATTGTCTAAAACATTTTTGAACGGTTAAGATTGAGCTCCGTAATAACTTATTCACAAAGCTCTGTGAATAAGATTTTTTTGGGTAAATTACTCCGTGAATAAGTTATTCCTAATATTTTATAGGTTAGTGGGTTAGACTTGGATAAGGATTCAATTACTTGTCTTGCCTCATCAACTCGAAATCAAAACTTTCGACAATACAATCGTGCTGCACAATCACAATTTTTTGGTTGTCTTTATTTAAAATTGTTCGCGTTTGTTAGTTTTGCGTCACAGTTTTATGTATTATTGGTTCGCATTTGTTAGTTTTGTGCTAATTTTTTTTTAGGTTTTGTTAGGTGTGCCCAGAAATTGACTTTTTGTAAAAGTCATATTTTTTATTACTTTTTTGATTGATCCTTCTATCGAGACGAACCAATAATACATAAAAATCGAAATAAGAATGACAAAACCAAAAATATTGTGATCTACAATTTTTTGGTTAACGGAAATCCCCCACCAAGTGCCATTTCACAACAAGCTTAAACATGTGAATCATTGCGATACTCGCCAATCGTAAAACAACTGCACATTGATCAAGAAGCACAGCGACATTCTCATTGGCTCATTGCCATAGTGTGTTGCGGGCTTCCTCTGTTTTGAGTTGGGAAGATATATATACACATGACTATTGCATTGGTGATGTGAACCCAAGAGTCATGTGATCAAGGAGTCCCATGCTTCGAATTCGAAGCTTACCCTACTGAATTTCGTACCCCACATCGCAATGACGTATATGATTGATGGTTGAGATCAATTACGAAATTGGCATATCTTTTTTTTTTTTTTTTTTTTTACAAGACGAAATTGGCAAATCAAACTAATTGGAACAACTCATTGATCATACCTATCTGACGCTTCTGCAGAAATTAAGCGCTTGGGGTACGAAAGAACTTCTTCCAGCCACGGACAATGTGCTCCCCATAACAGCATGTCTGGTAATTGATATCCCTTAATGTTCAAGGCATCCGTAATGATGTCCTTCGAGGAACCGCCATGTAAACTGCATTTTTTGTCCAAGACTCCTTGATGCCGGTATGCCCAAGCTCGATACAAAAACCAACCAAGAAACAGGGTACGTCGAACAATAATCAGACACTGACATGGGGATGGGCATTACGTCAAACACCTCATCGATCATGCATAACGCAACAATTGACCCGTTAATTAGTAAATTCTGAACCTGGAGCGTACTTGTAGAAAATCTCATTCAACTGAAAAATCGTGGTGCATTTCGCGGCAAGGCTCTTAGGCTTGCGTCAGTTGGACTGGCTTCCACATCAGGAGTTTGGGTTTGTGTCTGTGTGTGTTTAAAAGGACCTCTCCCTAGTCAGCAATTGCCTAGGTGAGTTTGGTAGGTAAAATTACCCTCTTATCCTCCTTAAAAAAAAGAATATATATGCGTGTGGGTGGTGGATGGGGGTGTTTTGTTTTAACGGAGTCTTCAGTAAATAAAATTTACATCTTGCGTGTTCAAAAGTATTTTGGACGATTCGGATTAAAAATAAACTATTACTGCTAATTGAAATTTATTATTTGTAATAGTTTAAAACGTATTACAGCCATTGATTAACGAAACAGACGGTTGAGATTGCGTAGAGCCGTGAATAACTTATTTCTATCTATATATACAGCTTTGTATACATGGAAGCCTAATTTGTTTTCTTTTTGCGATATTACACGGACATTATTAGGACCTAACCGCTTTAGTACGACTATTACAGAGAAAAATTGTTCCTTTTCATGACCAATAGCGGTTTTAATTATAGATACTCTAAATATTCAATAAGAACTTAGCAAAAAAAAAGGAGTATTCAATAAGAATGATCAGCAAAACATTGCCAGAACTATACTTTTGACAAGATGAAAGCTAAGTCTTAATGCCTTCTTCGAGACGACATCAACTCTGACTTTAACATGCCAAGTGAAAGAATTGACATGTGAAGCAACTCTAACCAAAATATCAAATTTAAGTGTTATTTGACATCTCCACCCTCATCTCAAATTCAACAAGTAACTGTAAAAAAAAATAAAAATAAAAATACTTTACTTCACTCCTCAAAACTTCATAAAATAAAAAATTTGACATGTTGATTATTGAAGTGGATATCTTGAAGATGCCAAATTCTAATAAAATAATAAATTTGAAGTGGGTATCTTCATAGGCATCATAAAATAGTAAATTTCATATATGCTGGCCAAAGAAACCACCTGAAGGAGAACTAAAATGAATCCATGGTTATTAATTAACTTTAATAAAAAATTAAGGTTGGCGAGAAAATTAATGGGAACCGTCTGTTCTGCATACTACGCTCTCGATGTCACGCTTCATATAACGGCAATGGAGGGTGATTCTTTGATCAAACAATCAACGATCAATATGCAGGGCTTCTCTGCTTTCCCAGCAGAAGTTGAACTTTTGGATTTCCTCGATCCGGCCACTTTTTCCCCCGAGGTGTCTAGGCCACTAAACGTCCGATTGAATTGATTTCCTGTGTAGGGTCTTCATAACTACCATTAAAATGGAGTGGATCCGGGTGGACTGAGTAAAATGGAGTGGATCCGGGTGGACTATACAATCAGCTCGCTGATTAGTATCGATACGGTGTGATTCGCGGTTGCACTTCCAATCACTCCGAGATTCTCCTCTTTCCTCCTGCCGCTTGAGCTATAGATTGGTCGTTCAGCTAGCCAATGAACAACAAACTGCAGTAGTTTGAGCTGCATTTGGTTGTGTGATTTTCAATGCCTAGTTTCAGGATTTAATTAGATGTGAAAACGGAGAAAAGTTTTACATAATGCATGCAATGATGAGAGAATTGATGGCGAAACATTGCACAATGGTGAAATTGATATTGTCAAAATAATACTAGCAAAACAAAAAAACTAAATCGACGGAGCTCAAGAAAACACCAGATACGTACTGTGCTTTAAAATTTATTCAATGCATTTTCCTGCACATAATAACGAGAATATGGATTGATCAACGCCCAAGCTAATTGGAACAACTCATTGATCATACCCATCATCTTTTTATGGGAATTGAGCACTCAATGTACAGAAGAACTTGTAACCATGGACAATACTGTGCTCCTCTTCTTAACAGGGATGTCAGATACTTGATAGTACTATCTAATGCCCCGTGCATCAACGTTATACGATGAATAAATAACTTCAGCAAAGAAGAAACCCGCCTGTTTCTCAATCGCGATCTCTCTTTCGAAGAAGGGTGTTGACCGTGTTGTAGTGTAGGTTTTAGTCCAAGACTCATTAATGCCAAACTCACACATTACGCATATGTCAGAAAAATGACCAAGAATGATCCTTGCAGTTTTGCCCAAGCCCGTTACAAAAACCAAGCAAGAGATGGAGTACATAAGTTACAAAGGTCAATCACAGATTGCAAGCAATATTCAGACACTCGCATGGGGATGGGCATTACGTGGAACACATCTTCGTCGCTCATGAAAATATGCAACAATTGGCTCGCTAATCAATTGATTCATTGTGAGCGTAGCAATAGAAAATCATTCAACCAAGTGCAAAATAAAAATTAGTCTGGTATTCGTCCAGGACTGTTCGGTATTTGTCCGGTATCTTCCAGTATTGACCGGTACCTACCGGTATTAATTGTCTAGTAATGGAAAAGAAAAATAAATTTATAAGTAGTCTTGTACTGTCCACTATTTGGCGGTACCGTCCGGTATTTACTGGTACTGGTCGGTATCGACCAGTATTTGAGCTGAAACGAAATTAAAGGTGTAGGGTACCAAATTTGGCCAATGCCGTACATACAAGCCAATATAGTACAGGATTCAAAATCTTGGGTAGAACTAGGGGTGGCAAACGGGCGGGTTTGGGTCAAATTGGGTAAGTTGTTAGTGGGTTGGGTCTTTAATGGGTCATTGACCCATTTAAACCCATTAACTATGAGTCTAATTACCCATACCCAACCCGACCCATTTATTTTAAAACAAATCCGACCCGCCCATTAACCCAATTACATATATACTAAAAATTATGATCAAAAAATTAGAAAAGTAAAAAAAAATTATGATCGAAACTCATAAATTTTTTCAAAAAGACGAGAATAAGTAATTTTTTTTGTCTTATTGATTTTTTTTTTGTCTTTACTCAAAAAATTATAAGTTTCGATCAAATTTTTTTACTTTTCCGATTCCTCTCATCAAAACAAATTAAGAAGTCACAAAAATATAACACAAAACAAAAAAAATGCAAAAAAAATTTGAATAAGGACAAAAAAATAAGTCAATTTTTTAATCCAAACTCTTTGCGGGACTACCATGAGAGAAATTTATTCACGGCGGAGCACAATTTCACGGGTCCATTCGCGCAATTAATGGATGAGATGTGTTTTCAATTTTGACTGGTCAAAATGATTGTTACTGGTCACAATTGATTTTTAATTCGGACCATTCAAAATATTTTTGGACGCATGTGATTTAACACAAAACAATTGAATAAAAGAGAGAGAGAAGGCCATGCTCCTGAGGCTTCGGGGGGGCGGGAAGGTGTTTGGACCATATATTCACCGCCTGTCAATAATCGACTGAAAGGTGGCGATTATGGAAATGCAACCTATTTTATTATTATTTTTGGTATTTGTATTTTAATAGCATGTGCAGGACATTTGGCGTATCATTATTTACTTGGAAGTTGAAAGGACACATGACATTGTCTTACACACTTGGCGGTTGAAAAGAACACTTGGCATACTCCTACACACTTTGATGTTAGTGACAAGTTATTTGGACAAGTGGAAGCAAATGAGAATGAGGAGTATTGAAGAAGTTGGAAAGTTATTTCCTGCGCATATTTGTTTTCCTATAAATAGGCTTTTTAGGCCTCATTGTAAACATACACAAACAACGCCAATCAGGCCTTTATCTTTTCTTTTATAGGAGTAGAGTTAACTTGTAATTGCTCACTCAATCATCTCGATTGATTGTTCTTCTACTTTGAGGGTTAATAAAGTCCATTTTGTTAATCTTCTTCCACACTTCATCCACTTCATTGTTTGTTTCCAAAGAAGTCCTGAAATACGGCAAGGAACCAAACTCCACTTTTCACACCCACATTCCAGTAAGCTTACGATACGATTTTCCGTCGATTCTCCGTCGATTGGTAAGAAAACAAGAATTTTGGTAACAATTTTGGCGCTAGAGGAAGGGCTCGTTACTAATTTGGAAGTGAGCAATGGCACCAAATGGCTCAGATATTGAATCGTCTGACTTGATCCAACGATTTGCAAGGGTTTTAAATGATCCAAAGAGTGAAATAGCCAGAACTTTGATGGCTATGTTTAAGGCAGCAATGGCACGAAATCAACCAACGGTAGAAGTCCCAGTTAACATAAATGTTAACCCTGGGCAAAACAGTGGATATGCAAATCGTGTTATTGAAACACCTTCTTCACAGGTGTATAATAATCCTACTTTTGAACCTAGGCCTAGCCCAACAAGACCAACGGATTTTTATCAACCAATTCCAAATACTAGTGGAAGTAGTGAAGTTGGAAGTCAATGGGGTAATGACCAAAATGAAACCATTCCCATTGGTTTCAAAGTACCGCCTGGATTTGGTACTAATCAAAGTCAATATGTGCCTCCTATGGCACACTACACATCAACCACAAGGACCCCAAAATTATTTGTTCGATTGTTGATCAACAATGTTCGGAAGAGGTATGGATTTTTTAGAAGCCATCTGTATTGGTATCCATATTGGTTTTGGTTGAAATATGCCCAATTTTGATTAAGAGGTGTAAATATATATGTTCATTGCTTTTCTACAATTTTTCCTTTTGCTTTAAAATTGTTTTCTCGTATATATATGATTTACCCAGTACAAGCCTTGAAAGGATATGACTTATAAATGGCTTGAGAAGCCATTTGTCAAATTGTAATAGTTGGTCTCTGTTCAAACAGAAAAGGAAACGTGGGCCATAATTTAGAGCATTCACTGGGGGCATCAATTGATTTGAGATTGCCCCAATCCCGTTAATTATGATAATGGTTTCCTATCCATTATTCAGAGATGTGGAAAATTATATAGGTGATTTTCATGGAGAAAGCAAAAAGCCAATAATGAAATGGCGGTTACTCATATTTTGGCCAAACAAAGGCCAATGGCTAATTTCGTTCCAGATTTTTGCACGAAATCAGGACATACATGGCCAAACTATGAAATGAAATAGCCCTCTTTTGATATCGAATTTGCTTGGGGGGCAAACTCATCTTTAGAAAGCCAAATTGTTAAAACAAAATGGCTTAGAATGTTGAAGCATTCAGCCTTAAATGGAAGGTTTGACCAGTTAAATTTTTCAAAGAAGGACGGCTATTTGTTGGCCAATCTGTGGAACAATTCTTAAAAAAAAAATCTCCGTCGATGAATGAGAAGGCCAAATAAATTAAATGGATCCAGTACCCATTCCCTTCGTTTGGCCAAATTAAGCCATTTGTTGAAGATTATGGCCACCAAGAGGACTAATGTACGGAGACGTGTTGGTTTTGGAAGGAAATTGGCCTTACAACCACCAATGGCAGTAAAGTGGCCAATATGTTGCTGCCTTTTGCTCTGGATTTTCCAGTTACCCAAGGCTGACAAACTTTATCCAATTTGTTCGGATATCGACGGTAAAAGAAATCAATTTGTTTAGCCATGGATAGCAGGTTATGCTCCCATCGATAGGAACATTTTTCTGTCGATCATAATTCACAAGGCTTACAACCTATTTGGCATCATGGTTCTGGTAGTAATTGCCCTTGATTATAAATTGTAATCACGTTTATGAGCCAAAAGAATCCTTTGAAAATATGTGAAAATTGATGATTGCCCGGTATTATTTGGTTTTGCCAAATGAACTAGGGGGGCAAAAATTCATCTTTGGAAGAGCCAACTATAAAACTTAAGGGGCTCGAAAGATTGAAACGCAAGTTGAGTCTTGAGGGTCATTCAACTAGAGATTGTCAATTTAGACCATAGATGGTCGACGTAGAAAATGATCCTTCCACTCCTCCATATTGGTTAAGAAGATGTAAAGGTGAAAACTTAACCATGGAGTACGTTTTCAGCCAAACATGGCTATAAATACTTTGCGTATTGATTTCTGTCGATCAATATACATTTTGGAGGACACGGAAAATTAGTTTTTGATGGAGTGGCTAATAAATGTTGGTATTTGGTATTTATGCATATGCACAGTAGCCAACGTGTGAAGCCAAATGATGCCTATTAATTGGCTGTTGTTTATAACTTTAAAGTTCATTATTGTGGGGATTAGGCAGGGCTAATGGCATATGTATCGTGCTCTGATCGACGGACCACATTTCGATGCTTCCTGCTTCCTTTCAGTAGGAATCAAGGTTTAAAGGGAAACTAATCGACGGAGGCATGCCACCATTCGATGGTTGTTTTTAAGCCTTGAAATCCCACCATGTTATTCTCGATAACGGCTTTTAAGCCTTTAAGGCTTTGTTATGTTAGTCGAAAAAATGAAAGGGTTGGTGTAAAAGTTATCTAAAACTCTTCGAGAGTTGGGGGGCAAATGTTTACACCGTAAAGAGTTATCACCCGTTGATATCGACAGAGGAGTGATTTAAAACTAGTTCATTATTCACTTGGGTTACGTTAGCACTTCACCCAAATGAATAAGGGGGGCATTGTTTGGACCATATATTCACCGCCTGTCAATAATCGACTGAAAGGTGGCGATTATGGAAATGCAACCTATTTTATTATTATTTTTGGTATTTGTATTTTAATAGCATGTGCAGGACACTTGGCGTATCTCTATTTACTTGGAAGTTGAAAGGACACATGACATTGTCTTACACATTTGGCGGTTGAAAAGAACACTTGGCATACTCCTACACACTTTGATGTTAGTGAGAAGTTATTTGGACAAGTGGAAGCAAATGAGAATGAGGAGTATTGAAGAAGTTGGAAAGTTATTTCCTGCGCATATTTGTTTTCCTATAAATAGGCTTTTTAGGTCTCATTGTAAACATACACAAACAACGCCAATCAGGCCTTTATCTTTTCTTTTATAGGAGTAGAGTTAACTTGTAATTGCTCACTCAATCATCTCGATTGATTGTTCTTCTACTTTGAGGGTTAATAAAGTCCATTTTGTTAATCTTCTTCCACACTTCATCCACTTCATTGTTTGTTTCCAAAGAAGTCCTGAAATACGGCAAGGAACCAAACTCCACTTTTCACACCCACATTCCAGTAAGCTTACGATACGATTTTCCGTTGATTGGTAAGAAAACAAGAATTTTGGTAACAGGAGGTGTAACAACCCTGATTTTAATTATTCATAATACGTGACTACTTGGCATGCTTAAAGTTAATCTTGTGGTTAAATAGTGTAGTTACCTTAGTTGTACGGGACGAAACACATATATATGCTTAGGATATCATTAATTGGCCAAAACTTGATAGGTGAGACACAAAGACAAGAGTACATAGAATAATTTTTCCCTAGGAAGACAAAAATAAAACATACGTGTATTTTTCTCTTGAAACTTCACCGCTTCGTCCGCCTGGGAACAAACGAGAGAGAGTCAGCAAGAGGAAAAAGAAGAAGAAAAGAGGGAGAGAGTCGAGAGAGAACGGTGGAAGAGAGAAAAGAAGAAGGAAAGAGGAAGAAAGGGGAAAAAGGAGAGAAACCTAGGGCTTGTTCTATTTGAGTTGAATTGGAGTGCTAATCTGGTAATTCAACCCTCTCTTATACTTAATTTCATGTTTCTTATGTTAAATTCTATGTTCTAATTGCTGAATATATGCTTTAGATAATTGGGTTCAAGTAGGATTTGGGTTATGGGTTGAAAATTGCAGGAGGAACAGGCTGGGTTTTCTGGAAAAAAATCTGCAGAATTGAATCTGCCTTGTTCTTGAGGAATTTTTCTCACCATCTTCCCGACCTTAATATTTTTTGATATTTTTACTGAAGATGCCTGTATGTGTCTACTTTACTGTGTAAAATTTTCAGAACCTAATTCACAATGTGGAAGAAGTTAAAATTCGTTAACCGACCTGCTGTTGTGGTTTCTGCTGTGCTGACAGCATCGTCGCACTTTACGGGAACGGCTATAATTTTGGGCTCGAGCGATGAAATTGCGATCCGATTTCTGATTTTGAAACTAGACTCATAGACCTAAAAAAATGCAGGAAGATTGTGTCTTATTTATTCTTGTGCTAAGTCAGATTTTAGGTTAAAGGTTATGACCCTGCAGATTCTGTGATTAATTTTTAAGGCTAGTTATCTAATTTCATATTCTTACCATAGGACCTTATGTTCATTTAAAATAGGCTTGCTTGACATCCTCTAATCATGTTTTTTTTGCCTAATTGTCTTAGGAGGTTCGGGTGACACGTGGATACGAGGTGAGTGATTAATACCCAAAACACATGGGTTGTTATAAGCTTTACGTTTCAATGATGTTTTATAATTTGAGATATGAACTCCATGGAATATCAATGGAAGGTGGACATGTTTTATATCTATTAATGACATCCTCCCACGTCCCAGCTTGCTAGGGGACACGTGCTAAAAGGCTAGCAAGGCATGGCTATTAAATCGGATAACGAGAGACGTCTTAACTTATCCACTACCGGGGACGCCTGGTAGACATGAAATGAATAGAGGATGTGCATTACTATGCTATGTTGCTATGAGAAATGATTCGTTTTTTTTTAAATGGTTTTATCATTGTCCATGGAAAGCATGTGAATTGCGTATTAATCATTCATACGAGCTTTGGCTTATGAATTTTTCCACCTTTCAGGCAACGGGACGTAGAGTGGTGGCGTGCAACTCTTCTTTTGGTCACACTAAGTAGATGTTGGCTTGTAAATAGGGAGTTGTTTTTGGTGAGCATTTTTGTATGTAAATATGCACAGCTCTGGGTGGTTTGCAATGTAGAGATCCTTGTAAAGACTTTTGGTTTGGCATATGTAATAAAATAGAATTTACTTCCGCTTGTCGTTAATTAAGTCCCTTTAGTCATTTGCTAATGAGGTGTTTAACTTTAATATGGCCTTAGTGATGTGATCACTGGCGCCTTGTTGTGACTAGAGCCTTTGGGGGCGGGCTAGGGTCGTGACAAAGTTTTTTGGTATCAGAGCAACATGCTAGGAAAATGAGATGCACGGTTAGCAATGACTCACGCACGTACCCTCAGAGCTTAGGAAATTGAATCTATGTGTGCTAAGTGAGTTATATCAAATGCTTTGCTACATGATTTTCTAATGTGTTGCTATATGACTAGACATGCATAATCTATATTACTGTTATATCATCTATACAATGTGGATTTCCTTTCTCTTGAATAGCAAATGGAGCATAGAGATGAGCTAGAGGCAGCACAGCCGCCACCAATGGATAGAATGGAAAGAATGGAACGGTTACTAGAGGGGGTGTTGGGTGTGATGAACCACCAAGTGCATAATCAACCGCCGCCACCGCCCGCGGTAGTTATTGCGCAGCCTGTGGCAGAAATGAGTATCAAGGACTTTCAAAAGATGAAGCCTCCTATTTTTGAAGGTGGAATTGACCCGTTGAAGGCTGACAACTGGATTTTGGGCATGGAGAAAATATTTGCTGTGGCTCAGGCACAATGTCCGGCGATGCACAAGGTTGTTCTTGCTACCTATAACTTCGAGGGAGAGGCGTACAGATGGTGGCTAATACAGAGGGAAAGAGAGCCAAATATGACCTGGATACGATTCAAAGAGGTATTTTATGAAAAGTATTTTCCACAGACACTTAAGGATGCTAAGGTCAATGAATTTATCAACTGGACGCAGGGTCCTACTATGTCAGTGTCAGAATATGACAGAATCTTCACAGATTTAAGTCGGTTTGCACCACATATGGTTGATACAGATGCTCGTAGGGCAAGGAGGTTTGAGGAAGGACTAAAGGATGGGCTACGTGAGCCGATCAAACTTCTTAGGTTGCCAACTTATGCTGATATACTAAATGTGGCTTTGTTGTCCGAAGAAGATCGGGCTAAAAGCAAAGCTAAGGCAGAAGGGCAGAAAAGGCAGACTACTTCCGTGCCAGTCAGGAATCAGGTAGTCGGGGGTTCTTTTAAAAGGCAAAACACAGGTACATCGGGGTGGAGTCAAGGTGGAAGCAGTAATAGCAATAATAGTGGCTCTCGACCATGTCCTAAATGTGGAAGAGCGCATAGAGGTCAGTGCTACAGGGATACAGGGGCATGCTTTAGGTGTGGGCAAATAGGGCACTTGATGAAAGATTGTCCGGCCATGACGAAGCCAAATGTGAGAACACCAACTGCTACCACTAGTTCAGCACAGAGCTCAGGTACGAAACCGGATATGGGGAAGAAACAAGGCAAGGTCTTTGCTTTGGTTCCGGGAGACTCTCAAAATGCAAATTCAGTGGTGTCAGGTACACTTCAAATTTGTGGGCATTCAGCTTATGTGCTTATTGATTCGGGATCTACTCATTCTTTTGTTTCTATGCAATTTGCTGCTAAGTTAACTAGACCACTTGAACCACTTGACCACGAATTGCATGTGTCACAACCTATGGGTGGTAATATTGCATGTTCTACTGTTTATAAGGCTTGTGATATTTTAGTTGGAAGTGCGCATTTGTTAGTTGATTTAATTCCTTTAAATATGGGTCATTTTGATGCTATATTGGGAATGGACTGGTTGACCTCCAACTTTGCCACCATAGATTGTATTGCTAAGACAGTAATGATTCAGATACCAAATGGGGTTGATGTTACTTTTGAGGGGAAAGCAGTGGTTTCACCGCCTTACCTGATATCTGCTATGCGGGCTCGTAAATTGATTGGTAAAGGGTGTCAGGGTTATTTGTGTTCTATTCTTACAACTGAATCTGGTGTTACTACTTTGCAAGATATTCCTGTTGTGAATGAGTTTCCTGATGTATTTCCGGAAGATTTGCCTGGTTCATTGATTGACAGGGAGATAGAGTTTGTTATTGACCTTATTCCGGGGACTCAACCGATTTCTAAGACTCCATATCGAATGGCACCATTGGAGTTGAAGGAATTAAAAGTCCAATTGCAGGAACTACTTGACAAGGGGTTTATTAAACCAAGTATCTCGCCTTGGGGAGCACCGGTCTTATTTGTGAAGAAGAAAGACGGTACAATGAGGCTTTGCATTGATTATCGGGAGTTGAATAAAGTGACTATCAAGAACAGGTATCCACTTCCGAGGATTGATGATTTGTTCGATCAACTACAAGGAGCGATGGTGTTTTCTAAAATTGATCTTCGATCGGGCTACCATCAGTTAAAAGTAAAGGTAGAGGATGTTGAAAAAACAGCATTCAGAACGAGGTATGGACACTATGAATTTTTGGTTATGCCTTTCGGAGTTACTAATGCACCTGCAGCTTTTATGGATTTAATGAATAGAGTGTTCAAGTATTATCTAGATGAATTTGTTGTTGTGTTCATTGACGATATACTTGTGTACTCTAAGACTCCAGAACAGCATGCCGAGCACTTGAGGATGGTTCTACAAACACTACGGGAAAATAAGTTGTTTGGCAAACTGAAGAAATGTGAGTTCTGGCTATCTAGTGTTGCATTTCTTGGACATGTGATCAGTGGGGATGGCATTACAGTTGATCCACAGAAGATTGAGGCAATAATGAGTTGGCCAAAACCGACTACAGTGACAGAAGTTCGCAGCTTCTTAGGATTGGCTGGATACTATCGGAAGTTTGTAAAGGATTTCTCTAAAATTTCAGGACCGTTGACTGAATTGACACGGAAAGAAGTTCCATTTGTGTGGACCAAGGAGAGAGAAAGTTGTACTTAGAATTGAAGGAACGGCTAGTTACGGCACCGATTTTGATTTTGCCATCGGGGACCGAGGGATTTGTGATTTTCAGCGATGCTTCACATCAAGGTTTGGGCTGTGTTTTGATGCAGCACGGAAAAGTGATCGCTTATGCTTCACGCCAGCTGAAACTGCATGAAAAGAATTATCCCACACATGATTTGGAGTTAGCGGCAGTGATCTTTGCTTTGAAATTGTGGCGACACTATTTGTATGGGGCGTCATGTGAGATTTATACGGACCATAAGAGCTTGAAATATCTCTTCACGCAAAAGGAGTTGAACTTGAGGCAGAGAAGGTGGCTTGAATTGATGAAAGACTATGATTTGACGATTCAGTATCATCCAGGTAAAGCTAATGTGGTTGCGGATGCTTTGAGCCGAAAATCATCGGGTGAGTTATGTTGTTTGCTCACTTCTCAGCAAAACTTAATTAGGGAAATGGAAAAGCTGGAATTGGAGGTTTCCGTTCATGGCACCAATGCTATATTAGCTGCTTTTACTGTTCAACCTATGTTATATGAAACCGTTATACAAAGACAGCTGGATGATGAATTTTTGAAGAACATTATCGAGGCATGGGAAACTAAGCCTAAGGAGGATTTCTCTTTTAGAGATGGTGTGTTGAGATTTCGAAATAGGGTTTGTGTACCTGATGTACTAGAAATTCGAAGACAAATCTTGGAGGAGGCTCATAAATCCAGATTTGCAGTGCATCCTGGAAGCACCAAAATGTACCGAGATCTTAGGGAAGTGTATTGGTGGCCAGGTATGAAAAGGGAGGTAGCTAAATTTGTTTCGCAATGTCTGACGTGTCAACGAGTTAAAGCTGAGCATAAGAATCCAGCAGGGTTGCTTCAATCCTTGCCTATACCGGAATGGAAATGGGAGCATATCACGATGGACTTTGTTGTAGGATTGCCGCGTACACAGAAAGGAAACAATGCAATATGGGTAATTGTGGACCGCTTAACAAAATCTGCTCACTTCTTGCCTATGAATGTCTCATTTACCTTGGATCAATTGGCTGAGTTGTATATTAAGGAAATTATACGACTACATGGTACGCCAGTGTCTATTGTGTCAGACAGGGATTCGAGGTTCACTTCTAATTTCTGGAGGAGTTTGCAAAAGGCTATGGGCACAGAATTGAAATTCAGTACGGCATTCCATCCACAAACCGACGGTCAATCTGAGAGGGTTATACAGGTTTTGGAGGATATGTTACGAGCTTGTGTTTTGGATTTTCAGGGAAGTTGGGAGAAACATTTGTCATTGGCAGAATTTGCATATAACAATAGTTATCAGGCGAGTATAGGTGTGGCACCGTACGAAGCACTATATGGGAGGAAATGTCGATCGCCGATATGCTGGACCGAAGTGGGGGAGAGGAGACTTGAGGGGCCAGCAATTGCCGATGAAACTACTGAAAGAATTCGAATAATTCAAGAAAGATTGAAAGCGGCACAAAGTCGGCAAAAGAGTTACGCAGATTCAAAGAGGAGACCGTTGAGGTTTGAAGTCGGGGACTTCGTATTTTTGAAAGCGTCGCCAATGAAGGGGAAAAAGCGGTTTGGAAAGGCGGGAAAGCTACAACCGAGATATGTTGGACCATTTGAAGTTCTAAATAAAGTTGGTGAGGTGAGTTATCGGTTAGCGTTACCGCCAGAGTTATCCTATGTTCACCCTGTTTTCCATGTGTCCATGTTACGTCGATGTTTGCCTAATTCCGATGAAAGGTTGCTTGTGACAACTCCTATTGAACTTCAGGGAGACTTGAGTTATGAGGTAACACCGGAAAGGATCATTGGCCGAAAGGACAAAGTTCTTAGAAACAAAGTGATACCATTAGTGAAAGTATGGTGGGATAATCAGCGAGGAGGAGAAGCGTCATGGGAAACCGAAGAAGATATGCTGAAGAAGTATCCACATTTGTTCCCAATTCAAGGCAAGTAAAGTTTGGGGACCAAACTTTTATAAGTTGGGGAGGGTGTAACAACCCTGATTTTAATTATTCATAATACGTGACTACTTGGCATGCTTAAAGTTAATCTTGTGGTTAAATAGTGTAGTTACCTTAGTTGTACGGGATGAAACACATATATATGCTTAGGATATCATTAATTGGCCAAAACTTGATAGGTGAGACACAAAGACAAGAGTACATAGAATAATTTTTCCCTAGGAAGACAAAAATAAAACATACGTGTATTTTTCTCTTGAAACTTCACCGCTTCGTCCGCCTGGGAACAAACGAGAGAGAGTCAGCAAGAGGAAAAAGAAGAAGAAAAGAGGGAGAGAGTCGAGAGAGAACGGTGGAAGAGAGAAAAGAAGAAGGAAAGAGGAAGAAAGGGGAAAAAGGAGAGAAACCTAGGGCTTGTTCTATTTGAGTTGAATTGGAGTGCTAATCTGGTAATTCAACCCTCTCTTATACTTAATTTCATGTTTCTTATGTTAAATTCTATGTTCTAATTGCTGAATATATGCTTTAGATAATTGGGTTCAAGTAGGATTTGGGTTATGGGTTGAAAATTGCAGGAGGAACAGGCTGGGTTTTCTGGAAAAAAATCTGCAGAATTGAATCTGCCTTGTTCTTGAGGAATTTTTCTCACCATCTTCCCGACCTTAATATTTTTTGATATTTTTACTGAAGATGCCTGTATGTGTCTACTTTACTGTGTAAAATTTTCAGAACCTAATTCACAATGTGGAAGAAGTTAAAATTCGTTAACCGACCTGCTGTTGTGGTTTCTGCTGTGCTGACAGCATCGTCGCACTTTACGGGAACGGCTATAATTTTGGGCTCGAGCGATGAAATTGCGATCCGATTTCTGATTTTGAAACTAGACTCATAGACCTAAAAAAATGCAGGAAGATTGTGTCTTATTTATTCTTGTGCTAAGTCAGATTTTAGGTTAAAGGTTATGACCCTGCAGATTCTGTGATTAATTTTTAAGGCTAGTTATCTAATTTCATATTCTTACCATAGGACCTTATGTTCATTTAAAATAGGCTTGCTTGACATCCTCTAATCATGTTTTTTTTGCCTAATTGTCTTAGGAGGTTCGGGTGACACGTGGATACGAGGTGAGTGATTAATACCCAAAACACATGGGTTGTTATAAGCTTTACGTTTCAATGATGTTTTATAATTTGAGATATGAACTCCATGGAATATCAATGGAAGGTGGACATGTTTTATATCTATTAATGACATCCTCCCACGTCCCAGCTTGCTAGGGGACACGTGCTAAAAGGCTAGCAAGGCATGGCTATTAAATCGGATAACGAGAGACGTCTTAACTTATCCACTACCGGGGACGCCTGGTAGACATGAAATGAATAGAGGATGTGCATTACTATGCTATGTTGCTATGAGAAATGATTCGTTTTTTTTTAAATGGTTTTATCATTGTCCATGGAAAGCATGTGAATTGCGTATTAATCATTCATACGAGCTTTGGCTTATGAATTTTTCCACCTTTCAGGCAACGGGACGTAGAGTGGTGGCGTGCAACTCTTCTTTTGGTCACACTAAGTAGATGTTGGCTTGTAAATAGGGAGTTGTTTTTGGTGAGCATTTTTGTATGTAAATATGCACAGCTCTGGGTGGTTTGCAATGTAGAGATCCTTGTAAAGACTTTTGGTTTGGCATATGTAATAAAATAGAATTTACTTCCGCTTGTCGTTAATTAAGTCCCTTTAGTCATTTGCTAATGAGGTGTTTAACTTTAATATGGCCTTAGTGATGTGATCACTGGCGCCTTGTTGTGACTAGAGCCTTTGGGGGCGGGCTAGGGTCGTGACAGGAGGAGGGAGAGAGAGAGAGAGAGAGAGAGAGAGAGAGAGAGAGAGAGAGAGAGAGAGAGAGAGAGAGAGAGAGAGCCATACTCCTCCACTTTCCAATTGCAAAAGAGACCAATTAAGAGATAAAATTTGGTGGGTTACTTTCATTGCCCATTGAGTCATTTAAGTTGACCCAATTGATGCCCAATTATGACACAACTAATAATGGGTTAGCTGGGTTGGAACTCATTCTTACCCAACTAATAAATGGGTTGGGTTGGGTCTATTTTCTAGTTGATGGATCTGAATTTGTTAATGGATCTGGGTTCAATTTGCCACCCCTAGGTAGAACCTATCAAGAGATATAATCTAAAATCTGTTTTCATGACTATCACAAATGCCACATTTGTGTCGCAAGATCAATTTAGAACGAGAAGATAGCCCCTTAAAACAATCTTTTGATCTAAGTAACAACTTAGATAACAAGACGAGAAAACGCATACATACGAAACAAATCAAGAGCAGGTTGCTCTGCGCAAATCATGGCTCAATAAACACGTTTCTTAATTGAAACTAAGTTCTCCGTGTAGGGAAAAACTCGAAAGTCTATTGATCTCGGATAATCGTATACTTCATGATACTCTTTTATGCTACGGGTATCAAGGTTGTACGACACCATCCGGCAATCGTTGCTCCTAAAAAGAGAAGCTCGCCATTTTTCCGAAATCCCAATGCACTCTGATACGCGGACATGGGTCTGATACTGTATTTTTTCAGAAAGTCTACACACACATACACTTTGTGCACAGATTGTGCACAGATTTTATTGTGGGGCCCACCACGGGTCTCACACGAATCATCCGAGCCGTTCATTAAATGTAAAACACTTTTTCAAGGGACCCCATAAAAAATAAGCTCAATCCGATACCTATAAGTGCTCGATCCAACCACATTACTTTTCATTAACCGGAAATCTGGATGAAAAGTTAGATGGTTGGATGAAGCACCTATAGGTATTGGATTGAGCCTATTTTTTACGGGGACCTTTGAAAAACTGTTTTACATTTAATGAACGGCTCGGATGATTTGCGTGGGACCCGTGGTGGGCCCCACAAAAAAATCTGTGCACAAACTGCTGTGTGTGTAGCAGCTCTCGTATTTTTTGTTCCAAGGATCCTTAACTCTGTTGCCATCCCTTACCCATATGCCAAGGCAGGGCTCTTTTGCCAACTCGTCAAACTCCAAAGTAACAAGGGCAAGGGCAGTGGCAGACCCAGGAATTTGACATAGCGGGGGCACCAATTTTCTTTGTAACGCTGTAATATGTGAGTTACAATTAAACACATTCACGCCAAAATAATTTTAGCATTCATGATAATGTAATAATTTAAAAGCATATATGCATTTTAATAAAAAGCTACTTGGGCAAATTTCTGCACCTCGACTATATGAGTTAAAACAAAATTATCACATGTTGATTATCTATTTTCCTATTATTAACTCTACAAGTACAAGTTTCGGGGACCAAGTATGTATAAATACAATGTGCGAGTTCATACTGAGTACTATACAAATGATTGGAGACGTTGCGGAGTGGAGGAAACCTTGGTTGGGTAAGTGGATTTTGAAAAAACAAAAAAACAAAACTTTGGAGTGCGGGGAATCAAACTATTTTAGTGGATTTTGAAAAAAAATTTAAAAAAACTTCGGAGTGCAGGGACTCCGAGGAATCGAACTCACGCAATTCCTTTTTCAAAGCATGTTGCTTACCATTGCACCAAACTTCAATTTATTGCACATGTTAGCACATATATACACACACACACAAAATCGGGAAATTTTTTTTTAAAAAAAACACGTGGGGGCACGTGGGGTATGGTGGGTCCACCCCTGGGCAAGGGAATCCCTCAGAACACAAAGGTCAGAAAACAAGAGAATGCCAATATATCCTCTGGTAAAAATACTTGTTCAAACACTTCGCCGGACATGTGGAAGGCAAGTATTTTACAACCGCGATCAACACATATCCAATAAAACACCCCATTCAACAATGTGGCAAAAGAATGCCCACGATGCTGCAATAGGGCATCTTTGGGCACCGTAGCGACGATTTCCCTCCACGAGTCCGCACTCATATTATAAATTTGGACTTTTTGCCCCACACATATTTTAGCAGAAACCCTAGGGTCGTACTCATATAGTGGGGCGACTCTGAGCAGTTTATAGTCATTGGTTTCGGGATCTAGACCAAACCCTAGAAGGCTAGTAACGTGCCTGTGCCTTTTACGATAAGGGGGTGCAGGGAGAACCTTGAATTCTCTCGTTGCGGGATTGCATACCATGAATTTGGCGAAGGAATTTCCAAGACAAACAACGCCATTGGAAGAGCCGAGGAGGTAGAGATCTCCAACGTGTGGTCCAGGCGGTACGGCGAAAGGTATGTATAGATCGTTGGAGTGAGTTTCGTTGGAGACCAAGGACAGGCTCTGTAAGAAATCCTTTTTGTGGTATCGTTTGACGATGAGGCAGTCGGTGTTTTCAGCGGCATGATTGTGGTGGAGAGAGACGAAGCTAGGGTTTTGGATGAGCGAGTAGCAGTATTTGGAGACTGATTTGAATCGGAGGAGGGATTTTACAGGGAGACGAGATAGAATAAGGATCAACAAGTCTTCCGGCATCTCTTGGTTGATTGCCATGGGGGGGATACTGTCTATATGATCCTAGTGCTGAAGAATGATGGTACGCCGTACGCAGGCCAGGCCAAGCACCCACAAGAAGTCTCTCTATATTTATAGCTTTGTAAGGTTATTTTGACAGAGGGGTTTGCCCTGAATGTCCAATTTTTGGGAGTACTATTCAAAGTCTAAGGTTTGATTACGTTGCAGTAACTGGGAGACCGTGACCGATGTCGCCGCGGTAGCTCCTCAAGAGGTTTGGATTGCGTAGTAGGATCCATTTAGTGATTTGGGTGTAGGGCTGTTCTTCTGTTTAAAAGAAAAAAGTGGTTATTTTGACCTGAAGTTAGATCAGATAAATTAATATGTTCTTGCCCGTTTGGTTTCGGTTTAGGTTTTAATTTGTTCATGGCCGTCTCTTTGTAAGGTTATTTTGCCCATAAAGGTCTCTTTCTGGTAGAACAAAATCTTAACTAATTCCGGAAGCTTATTTAGCCCATAAAGGTATCTTAGCTAACTCCTTAAAAAATATTTTAAGAAACGTCGAGACAAAGTCATAATACATAAAAGTTTGGCGCAATACTCACAAACGTGGAAAAAAAATTGAGTAAGGACAAAATCATAAAGTAGTGGTTCATAACTTGTTGATTAGTGGAAATGCCACTTAGTATGTACGTAACCCTTGATTTCTCGAAAGGAAAAAGCTATTGTATAAGGGTGTTGTTTTACCATAGATGATATGCAATATTAGGCCTGGTTTGGGGGGGAAAAAAAAAAGAAGCTACTTAGCTTGTTCTTTTTGTCTTTACTCAATTTTTTTCGTATTTGTTCAGTTTTGCCTAGTAACATTCTATGTTTTCAATTTCTCAATCGAGACAAATTAAAAATGTAAAAAATTTTGACACAAAACTAATAAGGGCAAAGAAAATTGAACATAGAAAAAAAAAAAAAACCAAGTAGGTTATTAAGCCAAACCAAGTCTTAGTATGTTGCTCCATAAACTCAAACTTATGGTTCTTTAGATTATAACTCCTCGACAAGAGCTATTGCATTCTCAAAACGTAGCCAAACGTGTGCGATCCCAATGTACTTAAGAAAAAATTGCTAAGGTTTTATTGCTTGCTACGAGCGCTAAGGTCTTATCACTTGCTACGAGCACTAAAGAGTATGTGTAACCTCCACCAAGTGAGTATGAAAACTTCAAAAAGAAAGGGAAAAAAAAAAAAAAGAGCATTTAGCAAGGCTCTTGAAGTACTAACTGAACTAACATAACCGTTTGTAAGACTCTTGGCTCTCGCTCTTTCAAGTTCTACACTCCCCCCCTCAATCCTCCCCTCTCACGGATTTTATTAGTTTAGATTTTGGCGAAATATTTTTTCACGCTCGATCTCATTATTCTTAATATGGCAATTCCACCCCAACACATGGGTACGTGCCTCCAAAAGAAGGCTCAGTGAGTTCAAAATTTGATTCGAATCTTAGTACTTTTTAGAGCTCCAAGAGTAAAATGTATGAGGTGCATTAAGAAACTTAATTGCCGTTTAATTATTTCAGCTACTCTTTGAACTCCGGTCCTAAAATCAATCCTGCATGCGTATCAAGTTTTCATCAGCTCATATGAAGATTACCCACCCCATTACCAAATTTGCAAATTAATCTTATTGGAACAACTCATCGACCATACCCATCGTCGAGTCCCTTAATTTATAGGAATTAAGCACTCGATCGATCAGTGTACAGCAGAAGAACTAGCTAGCTTGTAATTAAACGCGGACAACGCATGTGCTCGTCATAAGAGGGATGTCGCAAAATCAATCCTGCGTATCAAGTTTTCAGCTCATAAAATCAATCCAAGACTCCTTAATACCAAACTCATCCATTAACCATATGTCAGAGAACGACCAAGACTCGTAGTACTCCAAGCTCGTTACAAAAACCACGCAAGAGACAGAGTACCAAAGTTACAAGGTCAATTCTAAATTGCAAGCAATATTCATTCACTGTCATGGGGATTGGCATTACGTCAAACACCTCATCGCTCATGCAAAATGCAACAACCATGACCTGTTAAATAGTACGTAGATTCAGAGTTGTGAGCCTACCAGAAGAAAATCCCATTCAACCAAGTTCAAAAGTCGTGCTAAGGCCCAAGATATATCTTTGGGCACAGCGATGTGGACTTCCCCCCGAAGGTTCAATGATCAAGTTGTATACATGCAAGGATGGAACCAGCGGGGTCTAGTGGCGGCGGCCACCACGACAAAAATTTTAAAAAATGCAATTATTATGTGAAAAAATAATTTTATCCTCAACTTATATAGTCTCACCACTGCTAGGTTTTTTTTCCTTATTTTTTATTATATACTAATCATAAATCTTCTATTTTTTTTTCAAGAAAGAGACCCAAAATACTATTCCAAAGCTAAATTCAATGGGCCAAAGTAAAATAATATAAATGATGATGTGTAATTAAAAAAAAAAAAACTCCACACTCTAACCCTAAAACAACTTAACCTAAAAAATTAAGGGAATTTAATTATAATGTCACTCCCCAAATTTATAATGTCACTCCCATAAATGGAGTGCGGTTATCAATTTGAAAAATCCATATAGGGATCTGAAGAGTGACATTATAAATTTGGGGAGTGGCATTATCGATGCCCAAAATTAAAGTTAGTCTTTTTCCGTACTCCATGTGCAAAAACATCATTTAGTTTAGTTTTTGTTACGTTATTTTAATTTTTTGTGGAGCCGATGACTATTAATATTGTAATGCATCTTTTTATTTTTTAAGTATACATTTCGCTACTGCTAGGCTAAAATATTAATTCCATCCCTGTATACGTGGACTTTTTTCATCAGCATGCAAGGGTGCAAATTTTTACGACAAGGCACTTCAGTTTTTTAAATGGGAATTGCTAAAATACACACTCCTCTTCTGAATTGCCCTAAATTCATATATATTTGGTAAAAAATGATTCAAGATATTTGCACAGAAAGAAATTCAAGATATTTGAAATGGGAATTGATAAATCAAAATTCAAGATATTTGCACAGAAATACGTAGATGCTATGAATTCAAGATTGAAGTTCCACATTTACGTCTAAATATTATAAGTACCTATATAATCAAAGGGATGCATATTGCGCACTTACAAAATATAGTGTATTGTTGTACTTTGATTTTCAAACGAATTGCTAAAAAGTAAACTCTCCACCTCTCACAAGACTCACATTACGCACGTCACTGAGTATTTAAGTTCCATATAAACTTAATGAATCACCATGACACCACATCATTTTTTCGCTTATTTTTCTTCACAGCTCCAAATTAGGAGTACTACTCTTTCTAGCCCCCTCCAGATTCCACACTTTTCCCACACCATCCTTTGCCAATGGTTTCCCATTACCAAGGGATATTTTCTTTCTTTCCTCTTGTGTCCACATCAAACCGCCCTTCCACTTTTTCTACTCTTTCCTTTTTCTCCTCTTTCACAGAGCTTAAAAACCCAACCCCTCTCTCATTAGATTCCACAAACACCTCTCCAACACATTTCATTTCATTTCTCCTCTCCCCTTTTCTTTTCCTCTCTTTCCATTTCAACTCCTTTCCCCATGGCAGCGGAAAAAAATTTAACAAGCCCCATTGGAAGTCCTTTAAGGGACAAAGAGCTAGACCAATTCCTCCCCATTGCCAACGTGAGTCGGATCATGAAAAAGTCCCTCCCCACAAATGCAAAGATATCCAAAGAAGTAAAGGAAACGGTCCAGACATGCGTTTCCGAGTTCATAAGCTTCATAACGGGTGAAGCATCCGATAAGTGCCAGAGAGAGAAGAGGAAGACGATCAACGGCGATGATCTTCTGTGGGCTATGAGAACCCTGGGGGTTTGAAAACTATGTGGGACCTTTGATGATTTACCTCAACAAGTACAGAGAGACTGAGGGAGATCATCTCAAGAACCCCAATATGAGTAGACAAGAAGAGCAACCCCTTAGTGGCATTAATGATACTATCATCAACCATGAAGTTATTGGATATGGGGAAAATTGGGTGAATGGTGGTTTTACTATGGGAAATTTCCCTCAACTTGGATAGGAAAAAGCTAAGAGGGCTAAACCAAGCCAACTCATCACTATGGGGTTAACTGTTAAGTGGTAGATTTTAAGAAACATTTAAAGTGTTAATCTCTATAATTTGTTTCCTCTCTCCTAACTTTTCACCCTTACATAGTCCCGTTATATATAAGTTTTTTGATTTTCTTAACTTCATTTGCAGTAATCGTTATCGATATCAATATAAAACTGCCTAGTAGAGTGCAAGAAAAATCACAATAACATGATGTAAAATTGCATTAGATGTGAATATACGGTGAATTATTCAATGCTCCGGGTGCATGATCCAACCCTATTACAAATGTTTGGAGATGGACACTCACATTCACGAGGGTTGACTAGTGCCCTCGAATAACTTTACAGTTAGTGGTTTTAATTTACTCTCCACCCAGAAACAAAAAACAAAAAAGGATCCAAAAGTCCTACTGTAACTTATCCAAAAGTCTTACTGTAACTTATCAAAGCTTTTAAGCTTCCCAAAGATTGTCTGATCACCCACAAAAAAGTGCTATAATTCGCCAATTTCTATCCCCAATTTATTTCACCATATACACAACCAAATAAAAAGTTAATTTCCATTCAAAATAATGGGGGATTCAATCTCCCAGAACGACTGAATTACAAAGCTAAGAGTCCTCTTTCTGGGATCCCTCTTTCTGCTGGGCAGCAGGAGAAGTTCAAAACGACGGCAGTGCAATACAAATCACTGAGGAATACTAAACCAAACTAAAACCGAAGTAAACAGTTTCCAAAATCATAACCCCAGCATTGTATTCATGAACTACATCCGATGGTATACAAAGCACCTCATTATTGTATCTCTCTTTTTCCGTTTTCCTCCAACATGATAGAACTACAAGCTTACATTTAAGATGACAAGCCAACAAATGGCCAGCATATTTCTGCTGGGCAGCAGAAGTTCAAAACGACGGCAGTGCAATACAAATCACTGAGGAATACTAAACCAAACTAAAACCGGAGTAAACAGTTTCCAAAATCATAACCTCAGCATTGTATTCATGAACTACATCCGATGGTATACAAAGCACCTCATTATTGTATCTCTCTTTTTCCGTTTTCCTCCAACATGATAGAACTACAAGCTTACATTTAAGATGACAAGCCAACAAATGGCCAGCATATTTCTACAAAGGAACCAAATCTATTACCCTTAGCTAGGTTTTTTGTGGCAGCCAAAACGAACAAATTAAGCATCTCCTCAAGCATTCAATGCACCGTCTTGCTATGACAATTCAGTCCTCAGCATCAAGTCAAAGTCAAAGAACTATATGTGCCTTCCTGTAATACCTGTTTATAAATGAAGACTGCACAACAAAATGCAGAAAACAAAAAGCCCAAAAGATTAGCAAAATTTCCTTTGCATCAGAAAAGCTTGGCTGAGGCGCTAATTTTATTTAGTTCTATTTATTGATACAGAAATTAGATATCCTGAAGCAGTTGAATAACAGAATACAAACAGCAATTCAGCTAACAGTCGTCTAATCCCTTTGGAATGAATCCCATGTTCCAACACTTGAAAGGTTTCCAGACCTGCTCAAGTTTCTGATTGATTTACTATAACAAGAAAGCTCACACTCACACACTTTTTACACACACACACACATTCATGTTGGGACCCACAAACACTACACCTCCAATGTGTGTGGGACCCCACATGAATGTGAGCGTGTGTATTGTGTCTATGTAAGTGTGTGTGGTTATAGAAGACTTGTTCTCAAGCCTTGACTATCAAAAAGGTAGTTCACAATGAAGAAAGTTTGAGTTTGGAAACTTGAATTTGCAGATACGGGAAACCAACAAGATTTTTTTTACTAGGTCACATTAGTGAGTTGGATTACTATAAAAAGATGCATGCTGGTCCATCAACTCAAACCCAGAACCTTGAGCATTTAAATGCCACACATGACAATTGGGCTGGAAGACCTGCCCAGGTCAAAGTACAAGATTATTAAGTTGGAACTTGGAACCCATAGGCAGCTATAAACTAAAGACGACATATATCATGCAAACACAACAATAAATACAAGTAAACTGTTAGTATGCGGCAACTACAGATACCACATGTTATGTCTCGGCCACTATCATTCTTCTAAAATTCAAATTTCTGGACCCAAAAAAACAACAGAATTGAGGCTGACAGGACTGAAAATAGCAATTTTTTTTTGTCATCCAACTATATAGTGACAACAAACACAAACATCAGAAAATAAAAGTTGTGCCCCAATCTAAAGTAGAACAAATACATAAATATATGCGCATATCCATACATACATGTGTGTGTTTGAAAATATACCAGCACTAACTAATACGAAACCTTTGAAATAACACAATGAATACGGCACAGTACACACAACTTTCAGCTTGTGGCAAATCCGTATGAAGTACACTTCTGTTGAGCGCAAATAGCACCAAAATACCACACCAATTTATAGCTGCTTTAAACAAGAAATTTCTGAGTGACTGAGAAGGGAGGATTTTATAATAAGCTCTATAACTTCAATTATCTCTCTCAGGCTAACTTCGTGTAAAGTTAAAGTTTCCCCTCTACTATCCCCTATTCATATTAGTAGTTGAAGATTCAACTAACTGTGAAGTGAGCATCAGTCTCCAAGATGAGCATCACAACAAAGCAACAATCCTCCAGGGGGAAGTTAAAATAGACCTCGACATAGTTCCTCAAAGCAAATAAAAGATAGGGTCGGAATTGGTGAATGTTTAGTGCAGTGGTGAGTGGTGGTGGTCTGATCACCGAAATGAACTCTGCAAAAATGTAAGACTAATTTTCATGAATAATATGTGTAGTGCAGCGGTGGTGTTCTGATTACCCAAATGAGCTCTGCAAAAATGTCTGACTAACTTTTGTGAATAATAAATGTACACTTCTAAAAGCTTCTCTATTTGAGAATAAAAAACAACAGTAACAACTAACAAGAGTAGCAAAAGAGCGCAACTACAAAGTTATAGAGGATCTATTAACGACCTCTAAATTTCACGCCTAGTTGAATACCAGCTGGACGTCTCACAATTCAATGAGGACTAAACATGGCATGGATCAAACCCAAATCAAGAAGCCATATCAACAAGCAGATAAAGATTGCAAAGATTACCTTGACATTGGACACATCAGGAGAATCAGGAGTTGGCACAGGATAGAACTTGTAAAACTTAATATTTTGGAATGCTGTCTTCGTTTCCTCACTCATTTCTGCTAAAGCTTTCTTCCGTGCTTCCCTTGCCTAGAAGAGAAAAGTTGCAACAATGCCTAACATTCATATAAGGAGACATCACAGTACTTTTAACAGAAAAAGTTGCTTCCAATACAATACCTCACGGTTAGCTTTTTTTCCTTCACCGACCTTCTCCCTCACAAAATCCTGAGACAAATAACCCAAAAGGTGATCACATTTACAGATTCTAGTTTCATCACATGGAAGATATAAGTTGCGTACTATTATTTAGTGAAAGTTCACCTTGAAAGCGTCCTTTTGATCTGCAGATAACTCTTCCTCCTCAATGAGCTTATCAGTGAATTCCTACATACCATTGGAAGCAAGTTTAAACAGAAATTCTATCACAAAACCTTGAAATCAAGTCTGTCATGAACAGTGAGGAAAATCTAAGCTTCCTAACAGAAACTAATACTATTCAAGAATCATAGCCAAATAAGAGAAGTGGCACTTGCAGATGGCAAGAAGTGTTGACAATTGGCTCACTTTGCCACAGAAACATGTTTGAAAACTTCAATTCAAGTTGCCAACAAACCATTATAATTCCAATTTCAATGAGAACAATAAAGACATGGGAATGTAAATTAAGAGTCATGCATACCTCAAGTTCATCAAGTTCCCAATCAAACTCACAAATTATCTGAAGAGAATAAGCGAAAATGAAATCAGTTTATAAAACATATTATAGTTGACCAAAAAAAGAAATTATTCGAAGCACTTGACAACAGCTGCTAAGTCAACCCATTTGAGGAGTTCCCATTTACTATATACATGATTTAGAATTCATACCAAACAAACTTCCAAGTGTTCACCCTAAGACTCTTATTTAATCATCTAATATACTCCAGACCCACATCATCGCTAAAATTTAGGACCTCATCCTCAACTACAAACAAAAACCTTACCGGCTTTGGTTCAGCTGGAAACATGATTTGCACGATGGTGCTCTGTTCAAATTCATCTTCCTGAAGCGGCTGGTAGAAATCTGCAAAAGGGCATCTCGTCACAAAAGATTCTCCGAGGTATAGCCAAAAGCAGCATCAAGATAGGCGATCAACAAAATTCACAAAGCTAGACATCTACAATACTCAATTATTTCCCCAACTCTAGATAGACAATTCTCGAGGAATGAACATGCTTAGTTTCTTACATTCGATTCTTGAAGAAACAGGCCAATGAAGAAGCCCATGAAGTTTCAAGTTCACAGCATGAAGATTTAATATAGGACATATTGAAATTGTAATATTACTTGCCAGTTTGGTTTCAACTTAACAAAGATTTCTTCAAACTACTTAGAGCATCCCCAGTGGAGATGTATTTTAGAATGGGATGGATAGTTATTTTAGATGTAAAAAGTGGTTAAAAGTTAGTTTGATGTAAAATAGAACTTTCCCCTATCCAATGGTGAGATGTAAAAAAAAGATGGATAATTAACTAATTTTCTCTTCTCCTTAATTTTCCTCAACTTTCTTATCCCTAATTCAAGTACTACTTTCGTTGAAAAATAATTTTGGTATCCGCTTAATCGAGGACCTTATAAAAAATTATTCCGAAAAAAAAAAATTACTTCCATCCCAAATTTTTTTTTTTTTTACTTCTCATCCACTTCAATTACACCATTACTTCATTCATTTACTCCCATCCATTTATTCCGAAATTTTTTTTTGTGTAAAATCCTATTTAAAACACACATTTATAGGCATGAACAAAAAAATTACTGTCGCAAATTTTTTTCATCAAAACAACGGTCGGATCCTAATAACAAAAAAAAAAAAAACCAACGGTCGGATGAAAGGGCTGGGATAAACCCAACCCAACTTTACCTTTCATCTATTCTCTCTCTCTCCCTCTACGAACACAACCAGACCCACCCCCGCCCCTCCTGAACCAGACGACCTACCTCTCTCTCTCTGAAGCAGACGCCCTCTCTCTCTCTCTCTCTCTCTCTCTCTCTCTCTCTCTCTCTCTCTCTCTCTCTCTCTCTCTCTCTCTCCGAAGATTGGTTCTCTCTCTCTCCAAAGATTGGGGTAATCTTGGCTGGGGAAATCGATGAGGGTTTCCGAAGGAGCACAGCCGGCGGAGATGGTGATCTCCGGACCTGCATCGTCCATGGATCGTCAAGAATCGGGGTCATCGGGGTCGGAGAAGGTGATCTCCAGACCTGGAATCAGTTTTCGAGCTTCCGGCGTGTTCTTGCAATTCCAGCGTGTTCTTGCAAATTCCGACTGACTTTCCGACGAGATTAGATAACTTCGGCTCTCTAAAAATCTGGTACAATCAGTTGGTGATGACATGTCCATTTATAGCTGCAGCCAAAAGGGGATGCAAATATACATCTCCCTTTCCATTTGTGCTATTTTACATCTCCGAAATTTCTATTTTACATCCCCATTGGAGCAATTTTTTTTACATCTGGGTGCTATTATAACTATAGCACCTGGTTTTACATTCCCATTGGGGATGCTCTTAGGGTCGGCCACATCAATTGATTTCCTTCAGTTTTCTGTGTCAAACGATATATCCGCAGTTGATGCCAAAGTGGATACAACACAAACACAACTCACAGTAGAAAATTTCGAAGAGACCACCTTAAGAATAAATAACCAGAGTCGTATTTGTTTCATCTAGAACAAGGATAGGGAAATAACAGTTTTCAACCCCATCTCAGACATATTAATATTTCAAAAGTTTTCAGTCTCACTTTAGCCATATGCATAATTACTACAGGTTTGAGGTCATGAATTGGATTTGTGCACACAGGTAATTGCCAAATGGACCTAGCAACCTACCAATAATATGAGAAATGAACCTAGCATGGCATCCAGAAGTCAGATCAGACAATAGAAGATAAAATAGGACTCACAAGGTAAACAGTACTCAAACTTCTTCACGTGCTCCAACTTCAAGTGTCTTAAACCAGCCCTGCAATAAGCAAGTTCATGATATTATTATATATAAACCAAGTAAAAGAACATAAACGTTAATGAAATACACATAACTCAATCGAAAAATACTTGATTTGCAAAATGCCACCCATAATTTGGTTGGATGGTTTAAATTCCATAACCTAACCTTGACTCCCTCACTACAACCAGCCTAATGTGGCCTTCTTTCCAAGAAAGGTGGATAGGGAGGCTATTCCTATGATTTACGCATAAGTGGAGAAGGGGGGGGCAAATTAATGTGACGGAGTGACTAAGAGAGAGAGAGGGACAGCTATGAACCAATGCCTATTACATGGCTCAGTGGCAAGGGAGATGTGGATGGGGTGTAATCAATTGCTGGTAGAGAAGGTAATGTCTTATTTGCTACATCATTGTTAACTCATTGGAGCAGTGGTTGTCACAAGGAAAGCTTCCAGAAAGCATGGAAGGCTGTTGCAATTTACTTTATGTGGTATTTGTGGAACAGGAGTTATAGAAAGCTTTTGGAAATATTGATAGTTCCATATTGTATTTGAAAGGTGCAATGCTTGTCTCCTTGTTTTGTTGGCTTAGGGAAGTTTTCCTTCAGATTTGTGACCGTTTGGGGCTTACGTAACCAAATAGGCAATGAATTTCCAAATTTAATCTTTGTACCATGGTTGGTCAATTCTAGCTTGCGTTACCAACAAATTCTCCTGATCCAGTAGACGTTCAACAAACCCAGATTGCTTTGTGAAGAAGTGTTACAAACTAGCTAAAACCAAATAGTTAACAGATGAACAGACTCCAAAGCAGCTGGACACAAAAAACACAAAGGAAAATAAAAAACAAGCGGATGCAACGATACCTTCTTTGCGTACAGCTCAGAATAAAAATTTGAGATTTTAGTCTTTCAACTTGAGAATCTCTGTGGGCAAATGAAATTGGAGAATGCCATAAGGTGATTGACTAAGAACTTTGACATGGTGAGCAATGAGAAACATTGCATAGATAAGCCAGGAAAAACCAAAATAAGAAACCAAGTAATCTAAATCAAGCTTGGTACCTATCTTCCAATGGTATATAAGGAACCCAATCCATCTTCATCTGTTTCATGGGCACAATTTCCTCTGCCTCCCTTTGGACCGAATTAATCCCAATCTTATCAGAAGGTGGAAAAGGGGAAACAACCTATTCCACAAGAAGGAACAACAGTAATAAGATATAAAATAGCAAATGCCTGGAGAGAGAGAGAGAGCGCGCATGTTTCAAATGGTTAGAGAAGTCTCATTTCAGCATCCATTTGGTGATCGTCAAGAAAGACTAATACCTAAATATGGATTTGTTAAACTAATACTCCTTCAACATACCATTATCCATAGGTCAATAATGTTGGACCTTCCGAATATCCAATGATAGTGAATATGTCACAAACGTGAAAGTAAAAGGCTAAAAGCAATTCTAACAAAAAATAGAAATATTTCCTTCGTAAGGATTGGAAATAGCTATTTAAAGATCCTGTTAGCATCAACATGGATAGGTTGAAATAAGAAAATTTCCCACCCAAAATCTAGAAGTTAGAACCTAAACTCCATATTTCTTAGTTAGGGAGTGCATGCCAAGGGAGCACCAATAGATTGGCATAGGAATTTTGTAGAGAGAAAAGGTGGGCCATTAGTCTCAGTTAACTGATTAAATAACCTTCAGATTAACAAAGCTAATAATTTTGTAACTTACAGCAACTACAACAGGTATGCAGGTTACTTTTCCTTCATTCTTGAAAAAGACTAATTGAGCTGCAAAACAGAACAAATATCCAAAAAAACGAAACGTCAAGAAAACAGGGAAAGCACAACACCACTTATGGATTAAATCATGACTAGTACAAGAACATTAAACATGATGTCAAGTGAATTGGTATTATGTCTTGGAGACAATATATAACAGATGGTAACAACAACACAACAAGAAATAACCTCTGTGAATTCTATTTTTTAGAAAAATGATCTTTTATTCCTCTCATGTCCACCATAGAGTTACCAGATAAACCGTCTGACCCTTTCTCGGGAGAGTGATTCTTCACACAAGCTCATCAACTACAAGTGAGATGAGAATTTAATATTCCTTACATTCAGCAAACCGCGAAAGGTAAAGGCAGCAATATAATTGAAGGCCTCCAATGTATCTTCAGATTTGCAACAGCTGCGAAACAAAGGTGGTGGATGCCTCCAAGGCTCCAAGTATAGTGGAGGGCTCTAAGATATCATTTTCACATTGACCCATTCTTGCATAGAAATAGCCCCAAATGGGTGTTCACATAAAAAGGAATAGAGTGCAGCTACAAGCATGTCCATTTGCAACGACGATGTAAGCTATGCAACACAAATTCTTACGGAGAATGTCTAAGGTGTAATGCCATGAATGATCCTCGGAAGAATGAACACAGTTTATTCCCAGAAGTTTAGCAGCCACCTTCTCACCTTTCCATATTGATTTATGGGGTTATACCATGGTACTACAAGATTAGAAGAACATGGTACTACAAGATTAGAAGAACAAGCCATTGCTAGGAGATTGTCACATCGAAAAAAGAGGTTTTGTCGTAATGAGAACATGCCAATCGCAAGGTCACATTGTCATCGAAGATATCTTAGCCAGCACGAGCAAGAGAGCTATTATCACTGTGGAGTGTGGAGGAGCCAGCAATTGTGGGTTACATCATGCCAGACAAAGATACCATATTAGAACTAATGAACACACATACTACGATCCTTGGTGGTTGAGCAAAGGGAAACAAGGGCTCATTGAGCCCAACATGACAAAAGATATAAATATAATAGTAACGGGGTCTAAACAATAGTATTCTTTGATGGAAAGACGATATTCAGTCATTCATTGAAGAGTGAAGACACATGGAATTGATCTGGGTTGTAGTTTGTGAGATGAATAGGGTCATTGATCAACACCAAAGAACCTTAGATCTAACCCACTGCCAAAGGCGCAACAGAGGTGAAATGTTGTCTTTTTGTCAATCACAATGAAAAGTTATCAAATGGTGCTAGAGTTAATGACGAACCTAGTAAAAAGTTTTCAATGGTACTAGTAAAAAGAGAAAGCAACAGTGGCAAGTGCATCAATACAGTACATTTTGCATAAAGAGTATTGATCAAGCAATGGTGGTTTAATAGTTACTCAACTCGGGTGTGCTAAGTGCTAACCAAAGCACATCCAATACCATCTTAACACCGTTTGCTCAATTGGAATGTAATATCACATACTCCTCATAAGAAACTGAACAACAAAAAAAAACGATTACATAACTTAGAGAAAAAGATGCAAGGATTCCAAATTATGGTCGTCACTTACGCTCAGTAGAGCCAAAAAGGTAGACTTTTTGCCCATATAGCTCTCCACCCTCTTCGAATGCATTCTAGGCACAATAAACAGCAGTTAGTATTAATTCTTTTTTTTTAGCAAGTAGTAAGCATTAAATATTGTTCTTACACTTGTACTTTTCCTTAATATACTCATAAATGTCTTTCTTATTTAATTTCAACCGTAATCAGAAACCAAGGAAAATAACAAAACCATTAAATCAGCCACAAAAAAAGCAACAATACCCATGCAACTAACCTCCAGATTAGAGAAATTCCATTTGTACTGATAAACCTGGTCTAACTGATCCCACTGCCAAGAGAAAAAAATATCTATTAAGGAGTACCTAATTAAAAACAGGGAAACTAATAGTATGAGAAAACAGCATCATTGCCAAACCTCTGTTCCGACAGGGAAAACCTGTTTCCATAGATCTTCCTGCAAAACATAGCATGACATGTGATTTTCAAAGCATTAAACTGCCGCAGAAGATTGTAGAAATACTTACAAGACATAAAACAGTACAGTTCTTCCATTCAGACACCAAATATGAGCTTTGAACGAGAAACTACTTTCAAGCATTGCATGCAAATTATCGGTAAAGCAGCATCATACAAACAGGAGAAAATATACCTGAAGATCTAATGTCTAATAGATAAGGCGGGATGCTTACTATGAACCAAAGCAAATAGAATTGCTTACCTCCACCTCAACGGATAGCAACATAGTTTTCATTTGGATCAATAAGTAACTACTTCATGTTTCACAAGCCAACACAATTACACACCATATAAGGCTGGATTCCACCATTATATTATTTTCCCTCGAGTGTCTTCGATAATTAATTCCGTTCATCCAAAATACAAAAACAGAAAAAATGAAATTCAGAAAAACAAAGCAACGTGGCTAAACACCTAAACCTAATCCCATTCCTGAATTTCCTCAGCAAGGAAGCAAGGACAACTGTGAGTACAATTTTTCGTATGTTTCACCTAATCATTCAAATTAATTGAACATCGACACATCCATCCATACGTACATATACACGCAATATATTTTCGTACTCGAGAAACACAAAACAGGAAAAACGAAATTCAGAAACGAAAACAAAGCGACGAAGCTAAACCTAATCAGATTCCTGAATTTTCTCAGCAAGCAAGCAAGCGATATTGCAAGTACAGTTTTCCAAAAGGCAAAGAAGTTGAAAAACAATGCTACACTGTACATATATGAATACAATATGTGTATACCAAATTACGCCTGTCAGGGAAGAACTCGGGCTCCGACTCAGGCTTGGATGGTTTGACTTTCTTACGTCTTCCCCCAGCCTTGCTCGACTCGGTTTTGGTAGTTTTCTCCTGCATTGATTTGCTCGAGTCCTTCTTGGCAGTAGTGGTGTCCTCTTCTTCTGTTGACTTAATAGCCTCCTCCTTTTCGCTCACCTTTCTCTTCGCACCTTTCCTCATTTCAAATCCTATCGGCTCTTTCAGAGAGAGAGAGAGCGCCAAGAAGAAGCGAGAAGAAATTGAGGAGGGAGAGAGAAACGAGGGAGCGAGAAATATAGGGTTTTGGCTTAAAATGTCTCCCTAATATTGCAAAAAATGGTTCCACATTAGTAAACATACTCCTATTTGCATAAAATACTTGATTGTATGGGTAAAAAAAGTGCAACAAAATTAACTAACTCAACTATGCGTCTGGTTTTTGGATCTCCAATAATAGTCATACTATTCAAAATGAAACCTAACCCTAACACCATACCAGCATTCATGTAAAAAAAATTAGCTTTACGGTTTTTTTATTTGCAAAATTATATATAACTAGGAAATGAGGAAAGGAGGGTTTGAGTAAATTTATGGCTTTTACAAAAAAATTCAGTCAATCAACCTAGAATCAAACCAATCCGCATAATCAGTTAGGGTTCCTAAAATATACCCATTTTCTTCCACGAAAACAAAAACAGTTAAAAAAAAAAAATTCCACTAACAAAAAAAAAAAACAGATTCAAAGCCAGGGAGAGGACAAGAAGACCTTCGGAGTTAGGGTATCTTACTCTCTCGTTTTTTTAGGGTTCGAGAAAATGGGTATTTTATAACTGTTTTTTTTTTTTTTCGAGTTACATTTTCTGGAGAAAAAAAAATCCAAACCGAGAGAGTAAGATACCTTCAAATGGAGCCCTAATCTGGTGGTCTTTCGTGTTCTCCTTCACAAGATCGAGAGAGAGCTTCGTGGGGAAAATCGAGAGAGAGAGAGCTTGGTGGTACCTGGTCGAAGTTCGTCGTCGTCGTTCGTCGTCTCTCTTCTGCTTCTCTCTCTTCGTCCGCGTTCAAGGGGTGAAACGAGGGGACTTGGGGGGTTTTGCTAGATCCGGCTGCTCCGCTTTCAAGGGGTGAAACGAGGGGATTTGGGGGGTTTTGTTAGATCCGGCTGAGAAGACCGGATGACCCGAGGACAATTTTTTTACCCGACTCATTGCTCTTTTAACCCGCGCTTCTCTCCCTTTTAACTTATCCAACGGCTACGGAGCAAAGTCCGCATTTTGTGAACTGCGGACGTCCGCAGCTGAAGCCTCCTGGGCAAACATATACAATAAGCTTGGTTCCCAACTTTGAGGCCCCCTTTGATAACAGGTTTGGGACTTGGGATTGGAATACCAATCCCACGAGAGTATTAATACTCTATATCCATTCTCCTAAATAATAAGAACGGGATTGAGGGATGCCAATTTTTGGCTTGATTTTTCCAATTAAGTCCCTTGATTGGGCAACCTCAAGGCTGGAGGTTGGGGGTAATTGCGTCCATTTGCGTGCTTCTATTTCGGTATCTCCTAAATATCTCCTAAATAATAAGAACGGGATTGAGGGATGCCAATTTTTGGCTCGATTTTTTCAATTAAGTCCCTTGATTGGGCAACCTCAAGGCTGGAGGTTGGGGGTAATTGTGTCCATTTGCGTGCTTCTATTTCGGTAATTACGAGTGTCTTGGAGGGCAATTGAAAATGTGTCATTCCTGTGGGAGTACACGCTTTCTCTTCCCGTTCAACTATTCCTCTCCACCACTTTACTCTCCCTCCCTTCCAGAAGTTTTACACACCGCTGCAACATCTCTCTCTCTCTCTCCTCCGTGCTTTCAACTTTGAAGAACGAAGATTGTCAACGTTTTGATCGCCGATATTCATGGGTAATCTCTCTTGACCTCTCAACCTCCTGTTCAGAGTGTTTTTAAGGGTTATCTCGATTTCGATTTTGTTTTTTCTCTCACCTCTATGTTTCCCTCTCCGGCGTCGGAGTCACTCATCGGCTGCAAGAGGTAGGTTTTACACGTACAACTCCAAGATCGCACTTTTCCTGCTTTTCGATTTTGTTTTTTTCTCTCACCTCTATGTTTCCCTCTGTCTCATGGAAGTGGCGGCGTCGGAGTCACTCATCGGCTGCAAGAGGTAGGTTTTACACGTACAACTCCAAGATCGCACTTTTCCTGCTCCAAAATCTGTCGCTGCCATAGATCTGGTACACACACACACACACTCTCTCTCTCCATGGCAGGTGTTAAGAACACCAAATAATATACCTATTAGTTCTTGATTCTGGGTCTCTCGATTTGGTAAAGAAAGCCCAATAACTTACATGGAGTTTCTAAATTTTTTTATTTGTGAGATGTTGGTTTCTTGATGTAATTCAGATGCCCAATAATAAATTAATGAGGCTTGAGTTTTGTAGCACCTATAGCAGAAGAGTACATGATCCAGATTTGCTTGACTAAACTTTTCTCTGATTTATAAATTGTCATGTTACTTGTTGGACGATAAGATTTGCACCTGGGGTTGGAATATTGAAAATTTTAGTGTAGTGTGGTGTGGTGAACAACACTTGCAGCCCTCATTTCTTTGTCTTCCCTCTCTGTCGTTACTTTCCTTCTCCGTTCAGCAACATATTCAGGATTCTGTTGATAGGGCTACTTGATTGAGTTAAAAGCTTTTGATTTTCTTTTTCATTAGTAGGGAATATCATTGATTCGATGAGTACAAATGGAGGGCCCATGACCCCATTGTTCATTATATATATTCATCATATCCATATTACTGCAGAAAAGTATCCCAAATTATCTCCCAGATCGTCTCAACTAAAAAATCTAAACTTGACTCTCAATCTAAGCTTCAAGTGCTTCTACTCTCTCCCTCAAATAAACTACTATAGACAAAGAAGAGCTGTGTTCTTAACTTTGTCTTTTTCATTGTACAAACTTCCCATCCTATGCAACTAGCCGTCATCTTAGGCCTATAATTTTCTAAAATCCAACTTGTTGAGTGAATGAGTCTGTGTAATTCTTGGCATTTGGCCCAAGCTATTCTCACTCTCTCATCAGATTGTTGTATGGCTAGAAATGGATTGATGGAGAAGCATCAAGTGTCCTCCAATAGAACTGCCTTTATGTCATTGTTTTGGCTGTGAATGGTTAAATTATTTATGTAGTTGTCTAATTATTATTCATGCCTGCATACTATATATATGCCTACATATAAATTATTTTAACTTTATATATATATACGAAGGCATCATGTACGCTTTGGGACAGGATTAGCAATAATACCCCACACTTGGGTTTGCTAATCCCATCAGTTGGGGGGATTGGGCAACACATGGGATTCCTAATCCATCTGATGAAATCACTCCAAGCATGGTTTTTGGTTTGCAGATCACTTTGGTAATCCTACTATCAAATAGGTCCTAAAAGTAGGTTTCACGGAACTTAGTTCTCAGCATTTGTTTTAAACCCCGTTTATTGGACTCTCTTTCAATTAAACAGACTTTGATGTATCCTAATTTCGTTTACTTCTTAAGAAATATTGGACTCTCTTTCCTTATTGTCTTCCTTTATTTTAATGTTTGTTTTTAGAATAGAACTAGGGCTCTTCCTTTATAAAAGGTTCTTTTTCGCTGACTTGTGCAGTTCATTGAAGGAAATGTTGAGAAGGATTTAGATTCTGATGGTCAAGTAATTGGAGATGAAGGACATTCTTGAGGCCTCACCAGATGCCAATATCAAGCATTTTGATTTCTGTGCTTAGTGGAGCAGGTAGGTTTCAACAAGTATTTTACTGACTTAAAATTGTCATTTTACCATTGTGAGTCATCAATTTGACATTGTGCTGAAAGGGTATAACAGTTGGATTGCTAATGCTTGAACTGCAATTTTGAGATTGAAGTTTAATATCCTAAGTTCAACCTTTTAGTATTGGAATCTGGACCTGTTTTCCTACAAATATACGAGTCTTGCTAGAAGATAGAATAGAAGTGTTGGGCTTACATACGAACAACGAAAATGGCCACTTTTCTATCACTGATAGCTGCCTGCTATTGCTGCTTGCATGCAGGAGAGTGGTAGTTCTAGGAATCTTACTACATTTTTTTTCCAGCTTTTGGTGCACAAAAATGATATGGCAAACTATTTTCTTCTCTGATACCTGTCATCATCTCTCTTACATTGCACAAATAAGAATTCTATAGTATCGTGCTCTATTCTAGCCACAAGCATGTAAAAATACCTCCACAACTCTGAAGGTGCTTCTGTTTCGTTCCCCCTTGCAGGCAGATCTTTGTTAATTTACTGTAATGTTACTGAACTAGAATTGCTTGAATTGAATTTGGCAACAGTTGGGATGCCAAGCATTGAGTACATGTTGGTTTAATGTCTTAGCTTCTGTCTTCAGTCCAATTTGTTCCCAATTTGATGCTGTATCTTCTATTTCTGATGCATATATTCCTTGTTGCTGCCAAGGATGATATTTAAATGCTTCTACAGGAAGGTGCTACTATTTGGTTTTCAGTGATGCTTTGATGTAGTGCTCTTCATTTCTTGAAGACCTCATCAGTACAAGAACAATTCAGAAAGCATTTTTTTATTTGTTGAGTAGTGTACTCAATGTATAATTATGAGACATTGTATGTGGTTTGATAGAAAATATTGTCAATTTTTTTGGACAATATGTTTTTCATTTAGAATTATGATAGGCAGATTTGTATGATATTATGAATTGTTTGTATGTGTGTATTTCTTACTTTATTACTTATTATATGTTTGTTAATGAATTATGAACAAGTGAAAATAATAGCAAATGGGTAAAAAAAAGTATTAGTAAGACTATTCCCGGTGTTTAGTAAATGCGGGGAATTCCCTTGCTGGAGGCGGTATGGGTTCTAGCTGGAAAAAACGCGGGGATTATTCCCAGCGTTTTGTAAACACCGGCAATCACAGTGTTCATGAAAAACGCTGAACACCGGCAGTCATAGTGTTCATGGAAAATGCTGGGATAAACTCCTGGAAGATTTTTACCAGCGTAAAAGTCAGCATTCATTTCACTTTTGCTGGTGTTTAAAAAATACCGGGAAAATCATGATTTCTTATAGTGCGTAAACCATCTAAGCTTTTGCTACTTTGATCAATCTATATAGGAACAAGTTTTCATGCTCTTCTACTGCATCATGCTCTTCTAATCTCTATCAAAATTTGTTTCCTTCAACAGGTATGCATTCGTGCTGTGCACGAAGGTGCACCTAGTTTGGTAATAAAAAAGGGGTCCGGATTATTAGTCCATTGGCAGGGATGGCAATTCCGACCGCCCCACCCTGCCCTACCCCATTTCCCGCCCCAAATGGATTGGAGATTCGGGAATTTTTTGGGGATCGGATAGGAGATGGGGATAATTTTTTTTAAAAAATGGGGAACGGGTAGGGGATGGGTATGAGTCTGTCCCCGCCCCATCCCCGCCCCGTTTGTGTGTGTGTGTGTGTGTGTGTGTGTGTGTCTATATATATATAAAATAAGTTATATATATAAATGAAAATTATATAGGAGTCCTATATATACATAAGTGAGGAAGAAAGAAAGAAACTATTTTATCTCACTGTCAATTAACATAGAAGTAATTGAATTCACTTACCACGGATAGAAGATTAGTAGAAAAAAGAGCTCAAATCGATAGTTTTAGTCAGATAAATATTGTTCACGTCTGATAAATATTGTTCACGTCGGAAACTCATGAAATAGCGTCGTGTTGAGAGAATAAGAAACGAAGCTTTAAAGAGCTTTGCGTGTGTTGTTTGTTCTTGGCGTCTTGTTGCAGGAGGGATACCGGATTAAGAATATCGATTTTGCCTGTGGTTTCAGTTGGATTCCCAATTCCCCATGGGGATCCCCGTTCCCCGTTTGGGGAGGAGATGGAGGGTAAAAATAATTCCCCGGTGGGGATCGGGGAGGGGATTGGAATGGATTTGGATTCAGGGATTGGGGACGGGGATCATGGTATCCACCCCTACCCGCCCCATTGCCAACCCTATCCGATGTCTAATCCGGTCATTAGGGGTATTAGCAATACCCCGTGGGACTTGATATTCATAATCCAATTTCAACTCCTTCTCATTACCAATTTCTTCTATCAATCTAATCCCATCATCTAATCTCATCTCAAACAAACATGATATTAATAATCCCATCATCCAATCTCATTTCAAACAAACATACTCATTACTAATCCATTATCATTATCAATCTCAATCTTAATTTCATCTCCTTACGAATCTCACACATCTATCAATGTTATCAAACGGGGCCTGAGAGTAACTTTTAATTCTCGGCACAATTTTCAATAAATATCTCTCTCTATCTCTTTCCACTCATTACCACTCAACTCTCAAAAATAATTTTTTAAGACTTAAACCAAACAAAGCCATGTCTAGGATTTTGTTCTCGTTTTAATTTCTGTAATGATAGAGGTTTCATCACTATTGTAGCTTGTTGATGAGATCTTTTTTAGAATAATAAGTTGGGTTAGGGGTTTAGTTTCTGAATTCAATATATTAATCAGGTTTGTTTTTTTTATGCTTTATGTATCTATTAATAATAATAATTGTAATTATTGCGACCACTGAAGTTAAGTTAGATTTTAGAGCTGGTTTTCTTATTATCAATTGGAATTTGTTATATTCGATCACAAGTCACAAGTTTGGGAGAAATTTTAGGGTGCCCCGGGTGGGTACTATATGGCCGTGCCCACGTGATGTCCGAGTAGCGCATTCGGACTATTCAAAATTGTGTTGGACGGCTTAGATTGAAACATTGTCTCTCCTCTCACCCGATCACTCTCTCTCCTCTTTCTCCTCTCATCCGATCACAAGTCACAAGTTTGGAATGTCGTGACCCCTTTATTTTTACAACGGAGAGCTGTTTTGCAAAAGTGTCAACCTATTGGAGAGCTGACTGAACAACTATTCATGCTCAAACTGTTTCCCCGGCCCGAACGAAGTTTCATTAGAAAGCAAAACTATCTATCAAATCTTCATCCCTAGATTCCGTTAAATCTTGGCAATCAACCAAATAGTTAAGGACCAGATCTGAATTCAAAATTCAACCCATTAGATCTCTCTCTCTCTCTCATTGTTTGCCCCGCTTCGACCAGACATTGCTGATGTTCTTTTCTTGATCTCACATCACAAGAAAACAATCACCGTCATCTATTCCCTAGCTTGTTTTTAAGATAATTTTATGTCACAATACATTAGGTGAAACTAGATTTAGCTCTTGGTTTGAAGAACTTTGAACGCTAGTAACATTTGGCTTCTCTTTACTTTCAACTTTCGGATTCGCATAACGTTTTTTGATCTCCTTGAAACTTGGAAGCTCTTACATGATTGCTTTTGGTGGTATGGTGTTACTACTTAATGGTGGTGTTTCATTCTAAACTGGTAGTTGGGAAATGCAAAAACACGAAGCGATACAAGAGAAAGGAAATCTCTGTTCTGTCAAATGCTAAAAATACGAAGCAATACAAGAGAAAGGAAATCTCTGTTCTGTCAGGAATACGTTGTTGTATTACTGCGCTGACAAGGAAAATGCTGTTCACTGTTAGTAATACATTGTATTACTGCACTTTCACTATTACTATCTATGAACTTCTCTCCGGAGCGAAAAAAGAGGGTGATTTGTGCAACTTTCGCCTTGGTTATTCTTCTTCGGAGATTTCCTTCCCTTTTGCCTTTAGACTTGGAGCTGTAATTGACCCTAATTGACTGTTGCTATGTATGGTCCTCCCATTGGTCGTGTCTGCAAAAATTCTGATTTATTTGCACAGTTTGGTTAAGTCATCTATACAGTACGTAAACATGCATGGTAAACGATATGGCAAAGTCCTGCTAGTTTTTTGGTTACCCCATTCAAATTTTCAGTTAACTATGGCTAACTGTTCCACCGATTTAATTTCCTTTCTCACAAGAATCAACATGCCCTCATAGGATTCGCAAACACATCATCGTTCCTAAAACTAAAAACAAGTGTACAATATCATTACACGAAATTTTTTGAAAATGAATGAAATTGATCCAGGAAGGTCATGCTTTTGCAAAGCAGTTGAAGTAGCTGAAAATGCTCCTCCTCGGCTGTGAGAGAAAGGGAAAAAATCATTAAAACATCCAGGCAAAACTCAACATGAGTTTACCATAACATATATAGAAAACTAACTTGATATCGTTCTTGAGCAAAATGTTTGCTAGTTGACATGTCTAACCAATGCATTCTTATCATACTCAAAAACAAAAAAAATCTTCACAAAGAACCAAATGGGACTTTCATGTTTCATAAGAAAATGATAGTCTCACACCACTTTTTTGTAAAAACACTTTCAAATTACTAGTAAGTAGTAACCGGGTGTCCTGGCCCACTCATGAGCACCTCGATTAGTAACGAACTTGAAAATAATTGGCTAACAGGCAAACGTCTAGTAGCTCCTCGAGTTAGCTACAAGACTTTCTTGGCTCTAAGCTCAGAGTGCAAAAATCCTTCCTGGGTTCCGTTGCGGTGGAGAGCTGACTAGATACCTAGTGATCAAGGCCTGAGATAGACTTAGGAATTTGTTCCCTCCTAAGATCTCAAATTCGAAATCTCTTATTTGCTATCAACTCCTTCGAGGTCATTTGAATGATGTGAAGCCCGTTGAACTTTACAGTCCAAGGCCCAAAGACTATACAGGGCACTCGCATCCATGCCCTCCGCGAGCGCCTTGTACTACATACTATCGTAAGCAAGTAGATCCTCAGGATATCATTTATGCATGTTTTTAATTTCTAAGATCATCTTTGTGTGTGTAGGTTGGTGATTTCTTGTTTAGAAATTGTAGTTATTACTTGTATTTGTTAGCTAGGGAGCCCTCCTCATAATGGACCAAGGCATCACCAAGTCCAGCCCTAAGATTTTTGAGACCCTAGGCGAGTTCTAAAAATGGAGCTTGCACAAGTTAAAAAATCAAAGGTCTCGAACACACGACCTCGTGATTATAAAACAGAGAACGTACCACTTCACCAGGCTCACTTTGTTGTATAAAACTTGACATACAATATTTATTATAGTTCCTATATTTCGGGGCCCTATAGTTGGACAAAAAAAGAAGGCCCTAGGCGGTCGGCTGGTGGGCCTATGCCTAGGGCCTACCGCCTAGGGCTGGCCCTGAGCATCACGAAACAAGTGAATGCTCATGGAGATTGTTTTGACGTTCAATATAACAAAACTCAGTGGACTAGGGCAAGCTTGAACATGTGAAACTCGCCAGAAGTAAAACAAGCAGAAGAGGGACAGCGATCAAGAACCACTGGGAGACTCGATCTCAAGAGTCACGTGGCCTCTCTCCCGGATAGTGTTCACGGTCCACCCCCCCCCCCCCCCCCCCCCCCCCCCCTCAATGCGAGGTCTGATAATGCAAATTGTGGGAGTTCAAGGAGTCTCTATACAGAAAATATTAAGCACTCGTTGTACAAAAGAACTTTTTAACCACGGACAATGCAACTCCCCATAACAGCATGTCTGGTACTTGATATCCTTAACGTCCCGAGTAACAATTTCATACTAAAAATACAAAATACACCTACCTATCTCTACATCTCTCAAGCAGAAAATCGCCATTCTCCTTTTCTGCGGTAAACAAGAAACTCGCCATTTAGTAATGGTACTCCACATCTCCCAAGAACAAACTCGCCATTTCACTGAAATCCTAAATCTGTCATGATCTCCTTCAAAGAACGGCCATTATATATACTGCATTTTTTGTCCAAGACTCCTTAACGCCGGTTTGCCCAAGCTCGGTACAAAAACAAACCAAGAAACAGAGTATGTCGGACAATAATCAATGTCGGTATGGGTATTACGTCAAGCACCTCATCGCTCATGCGAAACACAACAATTGACCCGTTAATTAGTACATCCTGAATCTGGAGCCTACCAGTAGAAAATTCCATTCAACCAAGCGCAAAAATTGTGGTGAGGCCCAAGTACACATCTTTGGGCACAGCGATGTGGACTACTCTCCAAGAATCGGTACTCGAGTTGTAATCAATAATCTATCTCGCAAATAGAAGTTGTAATCAATAATCTATCGCAAATAAGTTTAACCCCTTTGTTAGGACCTATTAGAAGCTGTTAATCTTAAATATGTTTTCATAGCTATTGCAAACGCCACATTTGTGTCGCCAGATCAATTTAGGAGGAGGATAGCCCCTCAAAACAAGCTTTTGATCTAAGTAGCAATTTAGATGACAAGACGATGAAACACACACCAAATATGTCCAGAATTCAACAAAACTTAGTTTTCCTAACAGTAATACCATTACCAAAAAAGAAAACCAATTTAGACTAAAAAAGAAAAGCTAAAAAGAGAGAGATTAAACTATCCCTGCAGCTTAATTGGTCAATTTGCGACATTGCGAAGAATTCATATAAAGAGAAGGACAGAAGGCTGCTTTGCACAAATCATGTCTCAATAAACACGTCTCTTTACCGAAACTAAGTTCTCTGTGTAGAAAAGAACTTGAAAGTCAATTGATCTCGGATCATCGTATGCGTCATGAAACTCTTCTATTTCTTGGGTATCAAGGTTGTAGGACACCAACCGGTGATCTTTGTCCCTCAAATGAAAAAGCTCGCCATTCTCCCGAAATCCCAATGCATAACGTCGTAGTAAAGTGGGAATAATACTGTACTTTTTAACCCAAGGATCCTTAACCCTTTTTCCATCCCTTTCCCATAGTTCGCCACACTTCGAAGCAACAAGGGCAACGGAGTCCCTCAGAACGAAAACGGTAGACATATACGTAATCCAAATATCATCCTCAGGTAAAAATACTTGTTTGAAAAATTCGTCGAACATGTGGAAACCAATAATTTTAAACCGACCATGAGGATCCTTGGCCATCCATTAGAACACCCCGTCCAACTATGTCAAACGATTAGGCTGAGAATAGAATAGCATATCTTTGGGCACCACAGCCACGGTTTCTCTCCACGAATCCGTGCTCATATTGTAGATTTGAACTTTTTGGTGCATAAAATCATCATAGAATGTGGCAACTCTGAGCACTTTATAATCACTAGAGGCCAGTCACACGCGACGCGTGTGTAAGTCGGATTTTCACAACATTTTTGTAAAAATATTTCCCACTTATTGTTTGATCAAATTTTCACATATGTTGTGAAAATTCGACTTGCACATGCAACACATGTGTCCTGGCCTCTAGTAGGGCTTTAAAGGAGACCAATATGTTCCGTCAAATTTGGTTCTCCACTCACAGTCGAGGCATGAGAAGAGAGTGATTGGTGAGTCAAATTGTGCATATATAAGCATATATAGATGTGGATATAAAAGAGTACGAAACAATTTTTTTGTTTTTGTAATCCCGTGCATCGAACAGGCGTGACGGTAGATATATTTGTACATGTATCCGTCTGGCCAATTATCAAATGGCAACAAAACTACATCTTCAAAAATGGCCCACAAAACTACATCTTCAGGTTACATGATCATGCCAAAAAAATGAATGAAGAAAAATAGAAAGCAATAAATCCAAAAGTAGGTAAATGAATGAGTAGAGTAAAGAGCTATGGGTTGTAGATGAAGGTACAAACCTATTCAAATTTCTTGACATTTGGCAGACTCGTTCACAAAAAATGGTCCCTCTGGCTCTCTCTTTCTCATGTGAGGCGCTATTTGGCAGTTTTTTTCTATGAAACTAACCAGTAAAGTTGAACTTTTAAATGGACGGAGCAGTTGAAGGAAAAAGGGGTGTTTTGAGGACATCTGGACATATAGTGAGGTGGTAACTGTTTTTGGGAGTTTTTTTTGTGTGTTAACAGTTAACTGTTTTTGGGAGTTTTTTTTGTGTGTTAAAATGTCTAATATATCCCTACAATTAACTACTCCGTATTTTGTTTTGTGTGTTTTTTCTCTTTAGAGGGTATTTTAGAAAAGGAAAATACATGACCGGGGAAACACCAAACTGGTGCTCCCCCTTTATATATTAAAATAGATAGATTGGTTTTGGGATCAAAAGCAAACCCTAAATGGCTAGTGCGCCTCATGGGATATGGAGGTTGAGGGAGTAGTCTAAATTCTCTCATTGCGGGGTTACATAACATAACTTTGGAGGAACTAGCGAGACAAACGACGCCATTGGAAGAGCTGAAGAGGTCGACATCAACATCATGTCAACAGGAGAAAGGTACGTCTTGATTGAGGATAGCAGTGTTGTTGGACACCAAGGAGAGTGAAAAATCGTCGTAATATTTTGTCGATCGTTTGACAAGGATGGATTCATTTTTCCGCGAGCAATTATTGTGGAGGGAGATGAAGCTAGGGTTTTGAATGAGAGAGAACCAGTGTTTGGAGACGGACTTGAATCGGAGGAGGGATTTCACAGGGAGACAAGATAGAATAAGCATCAACACATCTTCCTGCATATTATCTTCAATCGCCATGGGGACTTGTTAGTTCGGGGTTTTTGGGGGAGATTTTTTTTTACAGTAATGAAAGATACTTTAGATAGGAAAATTTTATTGGAGACCCATACCTAGAGTTTTGAGACCCCAAACAAACAAGGTTACATCTAAGTATCTATCGACTTTTCCAATATATATTACGCACATATGAACTCGCAAAAATAATCCATAAGTTTTGGCACAAAACAACCGCTAGAATAATTGTATTGTTATAAGAATTTCATTAAGATTCAAGCCCTAACATGGTCCTAAAAAGCATTTTTAACGATCAATAATGCTATAATCGCCCGTGTGTGGTCTCACTTATGGGCGCTGAGAATTCACATAATGGCGACATCATAATGCTAAGCCGTCTATGTGGATCTCCCGACAACCATGATGTGAGACCACACTCTCTCCATACGAGGCTAGAGAGTTGTGTGAGTGTCCTGGTTATAACAACATTGAAGTTAGAACTTAGAAGCCAAAGGCCTTCCGTACTTGGAGAAGGCTTGAAGAATACGCACCCAGGTCCAACACGAAGATGTATAGAACATACAAGAACCATGAACACTGGCTCAATTAGGTATGCAAGTTAGAAGTAGGTTAGCTATTCAAAGTTCTTACTTCTATAGACTGACCCAAGAAAGAAAGAAAGAAATTTGAACCGGGGTCAAAAACTATCAAGAACAGAGCCATTTTGCTCTCTTCTTTGGAACTCTGCTCTCCATTTATGTAATAATAACATCCGTAGAATGTGGCAACTCAAAGCACTTTATAATCATTGGTTTTGGGCACAGCGATGCAGACTTCCCTCCTAGATTCGGTAGTCAAGTTGTATATTTGTACTTTTTCATCAGCAAGCAAGGGTGCAAATAGAAGCCAATAGTCTAAATCTACCGCAAACAAGTTTATCTGCTTTCCTAGGACCTAAGAGAAGCTATAATCTTAAATTTGTTTTCATAACTAGCAAATGCCGCATTAGTGTCATTGGGCCAATTTGTAAAGAGAATAGCCTTTAACACAGTCTTTTGATGCAAGTGGCAATATAGTTAACAAGACAAGGAAAACATACCAAACATGACCACAATTCAACAATTTTTAGTTTCTCCAAGAGTAATACCATAGCAAAGCAAACCTGTTATTCAAATTAAAAAAGTGAGAACAAAAGGACAGATCAAATTATCCTTGAACCTCTTTTTTTTTATTATACCTCAATTGGTCAATCTGCGACGTTGTATAGAATACATATTTTGAGCAGGTTGCTTGCACATATCATGTCTCAATAAACAGGTCTCTTGACTGAAACTAAGCTCTCTGTGTAGAAAAGAACTAGAAACCCAAGTAATCTCAAATCATACTTCTTTATGTGTTTGGTACTGTTATCAAAATTCTTGTTTTCTTTCCAATCGACGGAGAATCGACGGGAAACTGTATTGTAAGCTTGCTGGAATGTGGATGTGAAAAGTGGAGTTTGGTTCCTTGCCGTATTTCAGGACTTCTTTGGAAACAAACAATGAAGTGGATGAAGTATGGAAGAAGATTAACAAAATGGACTTTATTAACCCTCAAAGTAGAAGAACAATCAATCGAGATGATTGAGTGAACAATTACAAGTTAATTCTACTCCTAGAAAAGAAAAGATAAAGGCCTGATTGGCGTTGTTTGTGTGTCCTTGAAACTGCTAGTAACTTGTACTTAAATAGGCCTCCTTACATTACATTTGAATTCAAAACTTCCCCCCCAAAGTGGCAGTTGAAAACTTCTTCGGATTCTGATTATGAACCTCCTTCAACTGCCGATCATGCCCACGTTGAGAAAATTGTCTCGTTGATTGCGGTTTCCATCCTCTTCAATCGTGGAATCATGGGATCCACGTCCATTTGACACCTGTCACCCGATCGACGGTCCAAAATGCCACAAGAATACGCCACGTGTAGGCCAATCGATGGACAAGACTTTTTATAGTTTCACCATCGATTCACCTCCACTCTGAATCATTAAGTTAAGTCCATTCTATCCTCACATTTGCTCATATTTACCCCTGTCACGTGTCACCTGATCGACGGGTAAAAATAGAAATCTTAATTGTGGTACAAACAGGTACCTAGGTTGTATGACACCATCTGGCAATCTTTTGCCCTCAAAAGAAGAAGCTCGCCATTTTGCTGAAATCCCAATGCATCATAACGTCTTAAAATGTGTCTAATCCTGTATTTTTTATTCCAAGGATCCTTAACTCCCTTTCCATCCCTTACCCATATGTCAAGGCACGACTCTCTAATCAAACCGTCAAACCCTGAAGTAACAAGGGCAAGGGAGTCCCTCAGAACGCAAAGCCTAGACATCCAGTTGACGCGAATATCCTCGTGTAAAAATACTTGTTCGAGCAATCCGTCGAACATGTGGAAACCAATAATTTTCCAACCACCATTAGCATCAACAGCCACCCAATAAAACACCCCATCCAACCATGTCGAACGACGAGGCCAAGAGCCATAGGACAACATAAAGATGATTTCTCTCCGCGAGTCCGTACTCATATTGTAGATTTGAACTCTTTGATAAAAGCTATTCATGCATTCAGACAAAGTGGCAACTCTAAGCACTTTATAGTCATCGGTTTTTGGATCAAAAGCAAACCCCAGATTGGTAGTGCGCCATGTATGATAAGGAGGTTGGGGGAGTGCCCTAAATTCTCTCATTGCGGGGTTCCACAACACATATTCCGTGGATGAGGAATCGCCGAGACAAACGATGCCGTTGGAAGAGCCCAAGAGGTGGAGATGTCTAACCTGTGGACTGGCGAAAGGTATGCACAAATCGTGGAAGTGGGTTTCGTCGGAGACCAAGGACAGGGTAGGTACGGAATCCTTTTCCAGGAATCGTTTGACGAGGAGGGATTCGTTTTTCCGGGATCGATTACTATTATTGTGGAGGGAGATGAAGATGGGGTTTTGGATGAGAGAGTACCAGTGTTTGGAGACGGACTTGAATCGGAGGAGGGTCTTCACGGGGAAACGAGACAGAATAAGCATCAACACATCTTCCGGCATACTATTATCTTCGATCGCCATGGCCATGGGGATACTCTATATGATGGGGTAGTGCTGATGAACGAGTAATGATTAGAGAACGTTCCGAAAACTGGCCTTGGTTTGGTTCCAATTCCAGGAGAATAATTTTGGCCGTGGACAAAAAATTAGCCCCGTAAAATAATTTTCATTTAGAAAAAGAACGCCAGTAAAATAGTTTTCAGTGGAGGTCTTTTAATTTTTTGAGTCTTTTCGCCATAAGGCCAAAAACATGTTTAGGCAATCTCATGGGATGTTATAATGCACTTTTCTATTATAGGATTTTAGTGATTTATATACTTTCATATATAGAGTACCCTAATGTTTTAAGTACTTTCATAGGCTCATTTATCCTTATGTTTGATTGCATAAGATGTTTGTCCTTCAGCTCAAAAAATGTAAATATGAAGAATTTTTGGCTAAGTCTCCCACAACAAAATTATAGGGAATTGATTTTCACCCCTCTTTTATATCTACACTCCTTTTTTTATTTTTTTTAGCAAAAAAGAAATTATATTCATTTTCAATACTAAAAAACAGATAGGGGGTGTAGATATCAAAAGAGGGAGTGTAAAAATTACTCTCCAATTCTATTCTGGGATTTCAGTAGTATGGATGTTTCCAAAATGCGCTTTCTCGCCCTAATTCTCCTTTTCACTCGAGCACAAGTGCATTAAGACTGTACTAGGCTTTGTTTGGCTAAATATCTACCTACTCTCAACTCTGAAATAATATAAAATTTCAATTATTATGACCTAGTACCAATTTCCTAGTACCCAAATACCAGTAGAAGTATTTTTGTGATAATCAACAAAATGACGCAATTTCTGAGGTGAGAAGTTCATTTGAACCCTCAAACATTACGAATCCTCTCGCATAATGATATAATCGCCCGTGTGTGGTCTCACTTATGGGCGCTGAGAATTCACATAATGGCAACATCATGCTAAGCCGTCTATGTGGATCTCCCGACAACGTACCATGATGTGAGACCACACTCTCCATACGAGGCTAGAGAGTTGTGTGAGTGTTCCTGGTTGTAACAACATTGAAGTTAGAACTTAGAAGCCAAGGCCTTTAGTACTTGGAGAAGGCTTGAAGAATATACACTGGCTCAATTAGGTATACAAGTTAGAATCAGGTTAGCTATTCAAAGTTCTTATTATACAGACTAGCGTCACTAGCCCAAGAAAGAAAAGAAATCTGAACCTGGGGCAAAACACTATCAAGAACAGATCCATTTTGCTCTCTTCTTTGCAACTCAGCTCTCCATTTATGTGATATTTAACAGAGCTGTGCTATCCACACAGATTTCTGTGCACAGATTGTGCACAGATTTTGTTGTGGGGCCCACCACGGATCCCACACAAATCATCCAAGCCGTTCATTAAATGTAAAACATTTTTTCAAGGGTCTCCGTAAAAAATAAGCTCAATCCAATACCTATATGTGCTTCATCCAACCATCTAACTTTTCATTCAGATTTTCGGATAATGAAAAGTTATATGATTGGATCGAGTATCTATAGGTATCGGATTGAGATTATTTTTTATAGGGACCCTTGAAAAAATATTTCACATTTAATGAACGGTTCGGATAATTTGTGTGGGACCCGTGGTGGGCCCCACAACAAAATCTGTGCACAATCTGTGCACAGATTGTATGTGTGTGTAGACTTTCTGTATTTAACATCAGTAGAACACCACAACCATGAAACTTCATAATAACCCAAACAGATGAATCTGACCCACCTGGGAAGAAATTCCAAAACGGTGACAAAAAGTAATATCGAATGGATGAGATAATGAGAGAATTGAAGGAGAAACATTGCGCAAGGATGACATCTGCAGTGTCAAAACCAAAAACGAAATCAACAGCAAATACTATGCTTTAAAGCTTGTACAGTGCTTTTTCTCCACAACACAATCAGAATTGATCAATTTGTCCAAGAGAGACAGAGAGAAGGACTAGTTGGTCAAGAAACCAGTAACTCGTGCGAAGAAAAACCAACTGAACTACATGGAAAACAAGAAACACAAATGACCTGAAAAAATGTGTTTTAGTTTCACAGTGCTTGAGCAGAAGAGTACTGCCAAGAGGATCTTGATTAACAGCAGATTGTGTAAGAGCACAGAACCTGTCCTGATCAACGTCTCTTGACCGAAATTAAGCAATCTATGTAAGGAAGAACTTGTATCGACGGAGAATGTGCTCCCCACAACGGCACATCGTAAACTTGATACTCTTTTATCATTTGAGTATCAAGGTTATATGAAAACAGCTGTCTAGCTCCACATCTCTCGAGAACCTCCTTGCCATTTTGAAATAGCAGTCCGCTTCTCACGAGAAGAAACTCCCCGTTTTGCCGGAACCCTAACTCAAAGTGATGTCCTCCAATGAAGGGACCGATAGTATACTTCTTAGTCCAAGAATCCTTATCAGAGAGCTCACCCATCACCCATATGTCAAAGCAAGACCGGAAGTTGTCCATTAACGGGGACGCCAGACATGGGTAAAAGAACCAAGGCAAGAGAATCATTCACTACGCAAAAGTCAACATAAGTTGTAGATTGCAAGCATTTTAACAACTTCTTAGGTATATGCATTCCATCAAACACCTCATCGCTCATTCGAAACGCAACAATAGACCTGGTTCCTGACCTAGAATCGCAAGCCAACCAATAGAAAACCCCAATTAACGAAGGGCAAAAACTACATTCAACATCTTTGGGCATGACAGTGCGGACTTCTCTCCAAGAATCCGAACTCATGTTATATACTAGGACTTTTTCATCAACGATTCTTTGTCCGGCTTCAGTACACTCATCGTACTTTTCAAATGGACTATCGATTTCATTGAAAGACCGAATATCGGATTCGTACAGCGTGGCGACCCTAATGACTTTATAATCATTGGAAATGGGATCGAATCCAAACCCTAAATAAGTAGTCCACCTCGATTCATATGGCGGTTGAGGGAGTACCCTAACGTCTCATATAGTCATATTGCTGGGTTGCATATCACGATTGTGGATCTATTAGCGGCACACAAGACCAGGCCATTGGAAGAATGCAAGAGGTTGAGATCTTTAACGTTTAGACCGGTGAATGATATATCTAAATCGCCAACCGGGGTTTCAACGGGGACCAAGGACAGGACAAGTTTGTCATAGAAGAGAGAAGTTTCGTTGCAGTCAGGTCCGCAGAAAAGGTTGTCGCCGCCGTCGTGGGGAAAACGCTTGACAAGGAGGCAGTGGGCGTTGGTGTCTTTGGCAATGGATGCGGCGAGATTGCGATGGAGGGAAACGAAGCTAGGGTTTAGGATGAGAGAGTACCAGTATTTGGAGACCGAAAGGAATCGAAGGAGGGATTTCACCGGAAGTCCCGACAGAATCTCCTTCAACACATCGTCCGGAAGCTCCCCATCAATCGCCATGCTGATTAGGCGAAGAACGTTGAAAGTTGAAACCCTGGGTTGTTTGTTTGGTGGTGCCCAGAACACAATCTTGATGCACAGCTATACTCCAGCGCCGACCTTTGGTCGAGTCCCTGCATTTTTAGCTAATGGCTCGGATAGTCTGTGTAGGACTTGTAGTGGGTCCCACACCGTCATCTATGCTTAAAAATTGGGCACAAATCTATGTGAGACTCATAGTGGACACCATTTGGACCAATTCGAGCCGTCCATGCTCGGCACTGGACGACTCATATTTCATCTCGGCCAAACGGTTGGAATCTGTTCGGCCATGATGAAATCTAAATCGTCCATTGCCGAGCATGGACGGCTCGGCTCGGATTGACCCAACATGCATGGGCACAGCATGAACCCCGAGTTTCTACAAGTGTGTGGTTGTAACCAAATTGTGAGGCCATATTTGATAACAAGATAAGGCCTTGGATTGGACTAATAAAATGGTTTGGGCTTGAAGAATCTTGTTTGGTTTGATTTTGGGCGCTGCTATTCGCAGCCCTCTATTTACTCCCATAGCCCGTTAAAAATTTTCAATTATACTCGACAGTTAGTTACCGAAATTGAGATATATTTTCAGCGTCCAATTACCGAAATATAATATTTTTTTCAACAGATGTTTGCCGAAAATGCATGTTCGGCAGTTGTTTACCGAAAGTTGAACATATTTTCGACATGTAGTTACCGAAATATAATCTTGTTTTCAACAGCAATTTACCGAAATGTTATTTATGATTTTCAACAATCATTTACCGAAATTTAGTGGGCTACGGGAGTAAATAGAGGGCTGCGAATAGCGGCGCCCTTGATTTTGGCAGGAGGGATTAAGAGTACTATGGGATTGTCAATCCCACAAATGGAAAGGGGTATTATTACCAATCCTATCCCTTGGAATTTGAGTTGACAGACTTTTATGTCCTCCCTTTTTCCATAGATTGACACAATTACCATTTTGCTTCATTTTTTAACCATTTTGCACACGGGTAAAAATGGAAATAAATATTTTAATCTAATCTTATCTCATGTAAAACAAACATCATAGATATTACTTCTATCATTTAATCCGGTGCAAAACAAACATATTCATTACCAATCTCTTCTCCTTACCAATCCCTATCTTAATTCCACCTCATTACCAATCCACTCCAAACAAAACTTGCTATCAAACAGGTCCTGAATTTAGAAGCCAAGGCCATTAGGACAAGGTAAAGGTAAATACAAAAAAATAAAATGAGAAGAATAGAAATATAAAGATGCATAGAGAAGAGAATACAAGAAAAGTGAATTAACATTGACTCAAGTAGGTATACAAGTTAGAACTACGTTAGCTAATCAAGTTCTAACTTCAACAGACTAACCCAAGGAAGAAAAGAAATATGAACCTGGGTCAAAACAATATCAAGAACAGAGCCATTTTGCTCTCTTCATTGGAACTCAGCTCTCCATTTATGTATAAACACCACTAGAGAACACCACACCCATGAAACTTCATAACCCAAGCAGCTAAATCTGACCACCCACTAGAGCAAAAATTCAGGAACCCCGAAATCTCCATTGTCGAATGTTTTCCAACTATTCCTCAAGGTCAGTGAGTTAAGATATGTACGACCATCGAGCCAAACTAGCGTGTAGTTATCTTTCTGCGCCCTCTAGTTCTTCTTGATCCTCCATTTGAGTATCTTCTTTGTTGTGTATTTCTCCGTCCCCATGACTTCCATGACTTCCGACACTATGCTGGAAGAAAAACCCAGATGAGGAGGAATCATTCTCGTCGAGATCCTCCTCTCTTTCATCTCTTGATTGCGAGATTCTCTCACCCTTCATCCAAGCAGGGCAAGGATGGGTAACACCAAGAGAGGCCTCGACTTGCGATTGAATCGAAGGACTTGACGCATGAAATGATGTTTCGGTAGGGCCACGCCGCAAGCAAGAACACTCGGGAAGCGGGTGAGAGAGGAAAGACTGCGGCTTCGATTTTGTGGAGTCGTGTGCTAGTCCCTCCACTAAGGCTTTTCTCATATGTCTGCGTACTGATGTTATCCAAGTGTGGTTGGCTTCGTATAAGTGGTCACGGGTCTCATCTAAAAGCTTGACGACTTCTCTTCTGGCAAGGAGCACAAAAATACAATTTAGGAACCAGTAACAGAATATTGAAATGGATGCACAAGTAATTAATCGGTTTCCACCACAAAGTCTTATGCTACAGCAAATAAACCAAGTTTTTTGAGCAGAGAATCTCTCTTTACGTACATGAAACATTCCATACGCCATTACCACTCCTATTGATTGGACGTGATAAAAACTAGTCAAATCAACTTTTTCGTTGTTGGACTAGTGAAAACATGCCAATGATTCACAATGCTCATAACTAGAGATTGCCAGACTTGAAAACATTGGAACGGTAACGGAGAAGTGAGAACACATAAAAGATAAACTTCTGTGAGACCCGGATTCAACTTACTCTAAGGTCCCACTCGATTGGGTAGATTAAACATGAGACTGGACTACAATCCGAGGGGACCACACCTCTGGTGTTTGGATGCAACAATTAGGAGAAGGACTACATGCCCGTTGGGCAGCTAATCCCACAAACATGAACATACAATACTAGTAGTCGTCTCACTAGTAATAGCGTCCATCCCCTTACTATCAGTATCAGGCCGATAACATGAATCAGGTTTACCCTAAATTATGTTGCCTCCAATTCAAGTTTTCTAATGATGTTTCTCTTTGATACATCCACACACATCAACAAACAGAGAAGTGCCGAAAAAGCCAATTACCTGTCCAACCTATATGTTTTAAATGCAGCTGATTGATAGAGCCTGTGCCCCATAACCAAGCTCGCAAAATTCGGGCGTCCCATACCATCGCGATCAAATCCAGGAACAAACACATCAGCTTCAACACATATCGTGTAATCAATCGCTTCCCATAGGAGTTTATGAGCATTCATCCTCAACTCCGTAACAGTACTCTCAGGCTCATTATCACTCTCAGCCACCCAACCCCACCAACCTTCCATATTGTATGGGTACTTAGGTCGTGCTGGGGGTGGTGGTAGCGGGCGAGGACGTGGGCCCGAGGTTTTCCATGAGTCACGTCTCATTTCTTCCTTAAAAAAAGGTCGAGTTTTCGGATATTCATCAACAAGGTTAGCCTCCTGACCATATAGTGCACTAAGTTCCCATCCTGTGCTTAGGAATGTCCTGTCCACAATGTTTTCAAACATTCCATGAAGCGGAATCAACTTCTTTTGTCCACCAAACACCTCTCCTCCAGAGATGTAAATAATTGTGTCCCAGGAATAACCATATGCTCGGAGAAGAATGCCAATCTGCAGAAACAGTATTTCTCATCATAGATTCATAAGCTTGTATATATCCGTTAACTCTAGATGATTTCCACTAAACAGATATGTTCACTGGTTAATGGACAATTGGAGATAATCAATCACGTGCAAGTATGTAGCTCAACATATCCGCATCATTATCCATCTATTTAGAATTTTCGAAAGGGTGTCAGTAAACTTCACATGATTTTGGATAATGGATTTATGGATGGATCCAAGACAACATAAGAACGTAAAGCAGTGAGCTAAATTTATTTTCTTCATTTCCATCTAGTTTCCTTTCCCTGGATAAATTAGTCCACAAAAGGCCATCTTCCAATCACAGGCATAGTCTGATTGAATCATGGAGATGACATTGACATTCCACCATAAACTTCACACAATGGGAATGTTACAGGTTATAAGTAGAGTGTTATTTCCCTACAACTTTTCACAGAAATTTTACAGCTGAAGGTTAAAAGTGCAGCTTCTCACCTCTTCAGGCATAAGTGGACATGAACCATTAAGACGCTGTTCAGCCGAATTCACAGAAAGGTTCCCCTTGACAATCCCACGCTTTATCATCCATGACCGTCTGTGCTGAATAAGTTGAGTATGTACATCCTTGGAAGAGTTTGAAGGAAAATACTTAATAAACACTGAATTAAGGTTTGAATTTGGGGGCACAAAAATCTACACTTAGAATCATGCCTTCAGAACTTCAAGCGGGTACCTGGAAAAGCTCACCACAACCATAGTATGCCAAAGCATCTCTAGTCATCCCTGGGTAATAGGCTATAAATGGCCGTCTACGAGCTCTTAACCTGTTTAATAGCGGAAATAAGCAAAAATCCCCAATGATAATCAATTGCACCTCTGTCACATGGGCTCAATTTTTTTTTCCACAAAAAGATGTCAGATGGACTCTTGTAAATGTTAAAGTACCTGTCACACACTTGACACTTGAGTAAGGGTGTGGGAGATGCGTCAAAGTTTTTAGATGGACATTCGCACAAATACCATACTTTAGTTATTCTCACTTCATCGTGGCCCATGCATAAAACTCAAATACTAGGCTTAAAATGATCAATGGCACCTTGTAAACAACTTAATAAATCAAGGAAAGATAAAGGAGTATGAATATTTGCAGTACCTCCAGTCCTTGACATGGAATTAGATGAATCTGACACTTAAGTTACATATTCGCACACGATATGAGTAGACGAGTCCATGTAACATATGATTGCAAAATAGATAAAAGGAGACAGATATTGACCTGTTTAATATCTTAGTCGCAAGTTCTTGCACCTCCTGTCGGAATGTTAAGGCGTGAAAAGCGACTCTACATCTCAGCCTCTGGTACTCTTCAAGATTGGGGGGAAGAAGAGTCTAGTAAAATCAAGTAAACAAGAGTATTAGTCATATTGTAAACTCAAGCTTTCAGAAGTCAACCACAGGTATGACTATGCTTTAAATGCATTTTCAACATAATCATGGTGATGTACAACAAATCACTTGGAAAATCACAGTTGCACGCTTGGAAGTTGGAACTTTTTATTATTGTTTTATGGAAAACACATATAAACGCTGACACTACCTGCAAGCATCCACCATCAGAGATCACTAACTCAACCACCGAATGTTTGTTTAATACTGGAAGAACATTGTGCAGATAAAAATAAGGAGAAGCAGACCAAGACACTCTAAACATAGGGATTTTCTTAGTTCTTCTAGCCCCTTTGAGGTTCTTCGGGAGGGTTTTCACTATTGTGACGTCCTTTGCCAAAGCTGCAATGAATTGATCCTCGTTATAGAGGTAGGCAAAACTCTTGAACTCAGAGCTGCATTGAACGCACCATAAAATAGATTAGTCATAATGATTACCTAAAACAAGACTTAGACATTGATGGAACGTTGATAATGCTTCGTAATTTAAGAAAAAGAGAAAATAAAAAGTTGAAGAAACCTAATTCCCTTGCTGCTTGTGGTTGATAGGATCTCAGGAATGACCAAGGTAGCATTAAGAAGCCGAGCGATTACAACAACATCACATATCTGCAAGGTGAAAAGTTTTTTCAGTAGATCCCTTACTTATATTCAAATACTGAGATAGCTGGCAATTCAAGCATAGTGACCTCACCGAGTTTCTGATCTCATGAAACCCTCCTCTTATCCTTACAAAAACAAAGCCAGTTGTCTGCAAAATGGGAGCTGTGGACAGCAAATTAAGTTAGCGAGTCAATACTGCTGATTCAAAAAGAACTAAGTAAACCACTTCAATAAGAATAGGTAGCTGTGTCAATCTTTCTTACCATATATCAAATCATGAATCTCCGTCTTAAATTTAACAAAGATAAAACATAAACTCAAGCTAACATTGGCTTTCACAAGGGCATATGCATCGGGGGATGTGGTATCGGTAACACAGAATTATTATTCTCGCAGGATTACATGCACTCATTATCAGTCCACCCAACCAAACAGGGCCAAAGGGAACTAGTTCAGGATGATACAAATGGAGTACATATCCTTGCAAAGAACGAAAATAATATCAGTTTCTGGAAGCTATATAGAACCACACCAAAACCTCTTGCAATAAGCTTTGATAAGGACCCATAATCTAGTTCCTATAGAAGTACACCAACTATTCTAGTGTCACAAGATGCCTAATTCACAACATAATTCTAAAAGAGACCATCCCAGCAGTGGCGGAGCCACCTTATTCCCACTGGGGGCACCTGCCCCCCACTGCACCTCTTTTTTTTCTTTTTTTTTTTTTGAAATTGGTAGTTTGAGTTTACCAAATATTTAAAGCAAGACACATGTTATTAGATTAAATACTTGTTAAAATACGAATGACTTGTTTGAATTGTTACACAAATAAGCTCCACAAAATCAATGTCTACAATCATATCAAAGTAAAGATTCGGTGAATTTATTGAAGAGTAATACGCACATGTTCACCTAGTGTTTAAGTGCATGGGTGAACAAAATAGTACTACAAAACTTGAAAACTCTCCTTTGTAACATGATGTAACAATCAACACGAAAATCACGCCGCATCACTAACGACCATCAAGTCATGGGTCAGTGGGATGTTGTCGGGAGTTGGCTATCGTCGGAGATTTTGTTTTTATAATGCCCCCACTGATGTATATTCCTGGCTACGCCACTGCATCCCAGTATTATTAGATCAGAAAATAACAGCAATCTGAGAATTACATGACAGAGCCATGGAAGTCATGCAAGGTACCACTTAGCCTCACTTCGTGGTTCCTAATATAATGTCAACCATTTGCATGAATTTTGTATGGCTCACGAAAGCACAACTTGAACTCTGGGCAATTCTGTCAAAGTTAAGCTTCATCCGAAAAGAATACACCTAAATCAATCAATAATCTCCAATGTTCTAAAAATCAGCTAGTTGGGCAGAAAAGGACCGCCTAGCACCTAGGATGGGACTAGGTGCCGAGTCTGCCGACTAGTCGGCTTCCAAATCTAGGCGTTGAACCACCACCTAGCGCCTAGGCAGGGACTAGTTGGCCTAGGCGGCCGACTTTTAGAACACTGATAATCTTCAACAGAGAAATCTGTAAGTGTAGATCTATCTCTCATCAATTTGTTGTCCAATACCAAAAGGGGACCAAAGAGAAAGGCTTTCATTCCCTTTCAGTTGTCCAATAGAAAAGGGTTAAATAAATCAAAATACTCCAAAGAAGATGAACATTGACACTTCAGAGCATCACCAGCCTTTACCCTTTTTCTTGACTCAAAATAAAAAAATTTGAATAAAAAACACCTAAATTCATCTCCAATTCTTTTGCTGAAACTAATACCGAAATGAGTTATTTTAACCATTTCCTCACCCAATCAAGAAAGAACCTTTTTATTCACTCAAATCCTATCCAAACCAAACATGACGTGTATCGTCCTCTATCCAAATTTGCTACTTCTACCATTTATCTTCCACATAAAAGTCGACACATGTCAATTCAACACAAATTTAAGTTTGTCCACTGGAATGACTTGTTCAAATGGATATTTTAGTAAAATAGCTCACTGGCTGAACATGTTATGGCAGTTAGGAGCCCCTCTTCCCTGAGGGGTTGCAACTCTGGTCTCTCCCTCCCAACCTTTCTCACTTAGCAAAAAAAAATCCAAAATTGGGGATAAATATACCCAATCAAGAGGACAGAGATTGTCGTACAAGTAACAACTACCAGTATAAAAGAATAATCAGTTGAGCTACCAACTGAGCTTAACATAGGTGTAACTTGCACGAGAATCTAACCTGCATAATCTCCCCCAGGGTTTGCCTGTGGGTGTAGAAACTGAAGCTGCCTAACAGGACCCCATAGTCTTCTATATAGTGGACTCTGAAATAAGGAAACCACAGAGTCAATAGTCCTACATTTTGCACAAAAATTAAGGGAAGAATGAACAAATTCTGAGTTTTGTTAACATGACGATAAAAATGGCTGCACTTTCATAAAAATGTAGGTAATAAAAAAATATACAGATTTCTTAAGCTTTGCTAACCAATTAACAAGATCCAATAAACATTATTCACAACCAAAAGTGCTTCAAAAATGCATATGTTTCAGAAAACACATTCACCAAAGCACAAAGCAAAAACAGCTTCAAAAGTTTATTTTGGGTAAAGAAACAAAGAAACCCATCTGGGTCTCATCCAAAGAAAGAAAACAGAAAACAAAACCACAAAGAAACAAATAAGAAAGAAAATAAGCATAGAAAGAAAACAAATAGAAATCTGGAGTCATAATTGAATCTTAAAGCACATGAATTGCAAAACCCAAAACCTTGTTGGAAAGGGGGAACCCAGATTTCCAATGTACTACTTAATAAAACTGTAAAAATCAAGCAATTAAAAGAAAAAGTGCAAGAAGTGCATGAGATGAGTTCGAGGAGGGTTACATTTGGGGAAAGATCTGAATTTTCAAAGATGGGTCTCCAGGAGAAGATTGTGATTGAAGCCTGGTACTGAGAAACACCTCCCTCGGTGTATCTGGCCAAGAGAAAGTGAATGAAGAGAGAGAAAACAGAGAGGAAAATCCCAAGCAATCCAACCCACTTCATCTTAGACTTGAAAAACACCATTTTTCCTTCCCCCTTCATTGCCACCCACCTCTCCCACCCCCTCTCTCTTTCTCAAAACAACCCCACAAACAGACTCTCTCGCTCTCTCTATCTCTCTATCTAGATAAACATTTAATCTGGGGTAGAGAAGCAGAGAGAAGGTGAGCGGTCAGGTCCAGTGGGTAGTCAAGGCACAACAGAGGTCGTGACACGTACACGTCATGTTCTGTGCAGAGATTATACGGTGGAGTCCTTCTACTACCACACTCATTCACACACCCAATCACACACCCACACTCACAACAAGGGTGGAGCCCGCACACACTACACATTCAGTGTGTGTGGGCCCCACCATTATTGTGAGTGTGGGTGTGTGATTGAGTGTGTAAATGGATGTGGTGTTAGAATTATTGTACACGGTGCTCGAGGAGCATTGCTTTGTTGGTTTGTTTTTTCCAAGACTGTTCTTACTATCGGGCGGAATGGGCGGGTCGGAATCAATTGGTTTTATAGTCCCCATCGTCGCCCCGTTACAGGTTGTAACTTTCTCTTACTTTTTTTTTATTACAAGTTATTAATTAATTATTCTAATCAGGGCACATTCAAGTAAAATAAGGCGGGAACGTAAATACTATCCGTGCTCCATTTTCTTATTGAACCGGGGACTGATCGGAGGCAGGGATAGACCAGAGTAAATTGTCATTCCTACATTATACAACTAATTTGAACACATAATCGCATGCACATAAGTTGCTAAACATTAACAAGTCTAGGATCACCATACCGTTTCTGTTGCTCTCTTTCACCGCTCATTGTGGAGCCCAGAGTTGGCCTCATAAAAATACAAAAAAATATCCATAAATTTTAAAATACTTTTTATGGGATTCTGTAAAAAAATCAGCTCAATCGCATATCAGTAGGTATATTTTTTGAATTCGTATAAGGGAAACTGCTCAATTTTCCCTATACAAATTCAGAAAACATACCTACCGATATGCGATTGAGCTGATTTTTTATAGAATTCCATAAAAATATTTTAAATTTTATGGGTAATTTTGTGGAGTCCGAAGGAAGCAATGGAAAAGAGCCATGTAAATGATGCGGTGATGTTGACTCTCTCTCTCTCTCTCTCTCTCTCTCTCTCTCTCTCTCTCTCTCTCTCTCTCTCTCTCTCTCTCTCTCTCTCTCTCTCTCTCTCTATATATATATATATATATATATATATATATAAACTTTTCTCCGCCACTCCTCACCTTCACCTCCCGGCCCCCTTCCTCCAATCTCCCTCTTCTTCACCTCCTAGCATTGTCATGCTCCATTTGCGCCTCCCCTCCCCCTCCACCCTCCGTCTCCTTCCTCTGTTTGCTTATTCGACCTTGCTAGGGCTGATCTGGTGAAGATTTGAAGATGAGATGACTTGGTTTTGCTCATCGGCGAATAAGCCAATGGATCCAATCCGGCGACTTCTGGCGACAACATTCTCGATCGGGTTTTTCTTGTCTCTTTTTGGTTTCGTTTGTTTTAGGTTTTGTTAGTTTGGTTATCTTCCTATAATGGGAGTTTTCTCTCCTCATGTGTGGGGTTTCTGGTGTTCTTTTGGTTATCTTTATCGCAGTCGAGGATTTGTGTTATTTTCTCTATTTGAAGGTCTGTCATGGCAGATTAGCTGGCAAAGTCTGATTGCGAGGGTCTAGTGGGTGATCTTGGATAATTAGGCATTTTGTTTGATTATTTACTCCCCTTGGAACGACATTCAACTTCAATGTATTCAACTATTTTATGATATAAAATACAACTCCTACCATTTTGACAAAAGAATAAAAATAATGCGGTGATCTAGCACTTCTTATTTCCTACAGTATTTCTAAAACAGTAATGCTATCCACACAGATTTTGTGCACAGATTTTTTGTGAGGCCCACTACGGGTCCCACACAAATAATCCGAGCCGTTCATTAAATGTAAAACATTTTTTCAAGGGCCCCCGCAAAAAATCAACTCAATCCGATACTCATAGATGTTTGATTCAATCATTTAACTTTTCATTCGAATTTCAGGATAATGAAAAGTTAAATGATTGAATCAAACACTTATAGATATCGGATTGAGCTGATTTTTTGCGGAGGCCCTTGAAAAAATGTTTTACATTTAATGAACGGCTCGAATTATTTGTGTGGGACCCGTAGTGGGCCCCACAAAAAATCTGTGCACAAAATCTATGTGGGTAGCATTACTGTTTCTAAAAGATACTCCAGTAGCTAGGTTCCAAACCGTCCTCTCTAGGACCCAGAAGCACTGAATCTAATCTCCCTTTCTGTACACTGATGAGTTGGGAGCAGAAAGTCTGAGCATCCCGACCGAATACCCGACGCCGCGTCGGACCCACTCCGGCTACTGGTCGGCTGATCGGAGCCGACCAAAAATTCTAAAAAAAAATTGAGCGGGTCCTCGCGAGAATCAACGGCATCCGATGTGTGTAGGTGGCCGATCCACCAAAAAAATGGAGTGTTTGGATCGGCCACCTACACACATCGGATGCGGTTGATTCTCGCGAGGATCTTCTCCAATTTTTTTTTTAAGAATTTTTGGTCGGCTTTGATTAGCCATCCGGTGGCCGGAGTGGGCCCAACGCGGCATCGGGAATTCGATCGGTAATCCCCTGTCGGAAACCGTAGTCTCACTCGGTTGGGAGCTACAGAGTGGTGGCGGACATGCGACTATTTTATACGGAGTATAACTAAACTATAACGTGGTCATTCCAGCGCGTGATATACACTTCCACTTCAAAAGGGGAAAGTTAAGTCCTTAAAGAAATGGCGCGTGCATATTTGCTTATAAAAATGATACTCACACAACAATTCAAACACAATAACTTATACAACTCTCATATACATGTAGAGTCCACACATAATAGTATGTGTAGAGCCCACATATATGTAAGAAATTGTGTAAATTATTGTGTTTGAATTATTGCATAAGTAGCATTTTGATTTGCTTACAGCATATAATTACAGGGACTAGTCACGTGAGGTTGTACTTTTTGTCATGTGATGTTGACCAATTTGGGCCAATAGACTTGTAGCCCAACAGAACTTCTTCACTTCTTCCACGAGGAGTGCTAGGTGCAAAGAAAATTAGCAAAGAAATGACCCTTAAAGTGTACATGCACGGCTCAGATTCATTGCACATTGACCCTTAAAGTGTACATGCACGGCTCAGATTCACTGCACACTGTGTAGTGAATCTGAGCCGTGTATGTACACTTTAAGGGTCATTTCTTTGTCAATCTTCTTTGCACCTAGCATTTCTCCTTCTTCCACATGAAAGGTGACACGAGTGCTTTTTTTTTGGGTCAAGCGAAAAATCAAACACGAGTTCTTCGTGTGGTGATTAATGCCACTTGAATTTGGCCCCCCCTTATGCTGTTTAGTGGTACCCCTTCGTCATCTCCTTGGGAGTACGCTAGAGACATCTATCAGAGGTGTAAAAAGAATGTTGACCAATTTGGGTCTCTATCTTCTTCTGGATCCTAACTAATGGGTATGGGTTTGGGAAAATAACCCATAATGGAAAAAGATGTGTAGTGGGCCAAATAATTGAATATTCAGTTTTTAATGCTCCATAAAGAGTAGCAGAAAATCAGAAATGGCAAAATATTTTTTGGACTGTTGTTTGTTTTTGGCAAGGCAGGTGTGAATGAAAAGTAAATGCATTTAATTAAGAGTTGGTGGAACATTAATTAACATATTGCATGGTTTGGGGGATTACAGGCCACAGGGAGGACTTATTAGAAGCCGTTCCACTAACTTAAAAAAAAAACTTTAAGAAAAAGGAGGTAATTTTAAGGTCAAAAATTATGTGTTTACACAAATAATTTTTTTATCAATATGGATCTTATTTGATAGATCTCATTGAGATCTTTTAAACGGTGCAAAAAAAAATTAAAAAATTATTTTTCATTTTTGTTATATTTGAGTTTGAAATTACTTGTTTTTGAAAAAGAAGGTTTTGAAATAGAGCGGAACGGGGCCTAAAGTAAAGGTTATCACTTGGACCGCGAATCCGAACCCCCCCCACAAAATTCGCCCGGCCCAAGCCCGTCAAGTGGGCGGGTTAGCCCAACCCGAATAGTTTATTGGCCCTACTTGACCTTAGTGATTGAAGTCCGGTCCACCCGTAAGAGCATCCTCATCTCTCTCTTTATTCGACTTCTGCCACTACAGTAGCGAGCAAACTACTCAAATTTGAGATGCACCAGTCTCGTGGAATTCTTTGTTACTTTGCAAATTCTGTAGTTTTGCTACAGTTGCTTGTTATATGGAGCGAGGAACTTTTCGCAAACTACTATCTTCAATCATTACTCTATTTCTTTCTCCACCCACTACCAAAACTAAACTAAACTAAACTCTCAACCAAACACAACCTTAATATTTTATTGATTTATTTGTGAACTTTTGCTCACTTTTTTTTTTCTCTCTCTTTCCATCTTTGAATAAATGTCTGGCCCCCAAACCTAAATCTTTAAAAAGTTGCATTTTTTCGTTAAAAAATTCAACTTTTTTCACAACTTGAAAAAACTCATTAATATCTATTACTTTGTGAAAAAAATTAATTTTTAAACAAAAAAAGCATCTTTTTATAAACCTAGGTTTGCGGTGCAGACATTTATTTTGGGACTGATGGAGTATTATTCTTTTATTTGAAGAAGAAGGAAATAATATATTATTAGACCATAAGTTAGAATAGAGAGTCTGATACAATAAACATTATAAAAATGTGACTTGTTAAAGTAAAAAAAGTGATTTTTAGGGACTAATTTGTCCTAAAATTTAGAGAGTTTGGTGCAGATGCTCTAAATTCGGCCCACAAGCTCGCTAAATTACCCGGCTCACAATGCTACATATGTCAGTAATGGAAAAAAGAGGATGTAGTAGTGGGCCAGTAAATTGAAATTAACTGATATAAAGAGAGCCCTAAAGCTAAAAATTAATTACGACCATTTAGGATGAAATAATCAGAAAAATAAGATCTTTGCACCAATTCAAACATATTGAAAATTGAAATAATTAATTTTTTAATTATATTTTTAAATATATAAACCACTAAGAGAACCATAAAACAAAAGAAAAATTAAGTATTTCAATTCGTTTAAATCAGTGCAAAGATCTTATTTTTCTGATCATTTTATCCTAAAGGGTCATAATTAATTTTTAGCTCTAGAACTCTCTTTGAAGAGCCCTAAAAGAACCATAAAACCAAATGAAAAAAATTAAGTGTTCCAATTTTCAATCTGTTTGAACCAGTGAAAAGATTTTATTTTTTTGATCATTTTATCCTAAAGAGTCATAATTAATTTTTAGCTCACGAGAGCCCTAATAAAAATCATAAAACCAAATGTTTCAACACAAAAAAAAACCACCCAAACGTCGTCATATGCTGTTCGGTTGGAGTTCACCGACTCCCAAGGTCGGTGGGCGTAATGTTTTCGATAAAGAGAAGCGGAAAATCAGGAATGGAAAAATATTCTTTGGATTAGGTTTTCTTTTTTTTGGCAAGACAGAGATGTGAATGAAAAGTAAATGCATTTATTTAAGAGTTGGTGGATCATTTAATGCATTGCTTGGTTCGGGGATTACAGGAAACATTTAATAAATGACTAAATTTTAAAAAATAATTTTTGCAATCTACTTTTTTATGCACTCTAATTTCGTCTTCTAAATTTCTAAGAGATAGAAATTAAGAACTTAAACCATGCCAAGTTTTTTTTTTTTTGTCATTTGTTAATCCCAATCTATTCTAGGGAACTTAGGGAGGGAGATGGGTGCTTACGGGAATCAAACTCTGCCTATGTCCATGGGAGCATAAGGGAGGCAACAACTGCACCCTACTCCACTTACCATACCAAGGTTAATTAGCCGAAGTCATATGGGAAAACGATTAAGGCAACATTAATTTTGGTTCATTTAATTTTTTGGTGCAAATAGGGTATGGCTAACGTGATACCCGGCACGCACATTCGGGCCATTCAAAAATACAACCGACAGTCCGAATTGAAAGACACTTTTTCTTTTCTTTTTTAAAATCCGTTCGGTACTTTCAATCTAGACCGTTGGTTGCATGTTTGGACAGTCCGGACGTGTGTGTCGGGTACCAATAAATTTTTTTATTTAAAAATCTCTCCACTCATCATCTTTTAATTATCCATTTAAGAAATTGCTAAGGTTAACAATGTCTATGTCCAGAATGACATAATCAAAATTAAATAATCAAAACTTGTCACATCACCTTTTCAATCTATAAAAATTTAAAATTGTCACCACATAAAATAATTATTTTAAAACAGTTTTTAAACTAATAAAAATAGGTTATTAGAAATTAAAAATAATTTTTTAAAAACTGTTTTTTGGAAAAAAAAAAAAACACTTTCGGGAAAAAGGTTAAAAGATAGTTTTTTGAAAAAAAGACATTTTTTTAAATAACAATTTTTGAAAAACAGTTTTACTGTTTTTGCATAAAAACAAAAACTTCTTTTAAAAATATGAGAGAGAGAGGGGGGAGGAATGGAAGAGAGAGAGAAGGTTTGGTTATTGGCAAAAAATTGCTAGTTTTGATTATCCAATGATCAAAATTTGATGAGTTGCTAAGAGATTGTTAAGTTTAATTATGCCACTGTGAACACTTTTTTGAGAAAATATTGTTAACTTTAACAACCGTGTGGTTTTGGTCATTTCACTATAGATGCTCTATAAGAGCATCCATAGTGGACTAATCAAAATTGGATAATCAAAAGTTGCCACATCACCTTTTGATTATCCATTTAAGGGTTGCTAAGGTTAGCAACGTAAATGATAGTAGCATAATCAACATTGAATAATCAAAATTTGTCACATCAACTTTTCAACTTGTAAAAATCTAAAAATTGTCACCACATAAAATAATTTTTTTTAAATAGTTTTCAAACTAATAAAAACAGGTTATTAAAAATAGAAAATTATTTTTTAAAAACTTTTATTTTGAAAAACACTTTTCAGAAAAGTTTTAAAAAATATAGTTTTGAAAAAAAGACGGGTTTTTTTAAATAACAGTTTTCGAAAAATAGTTTAACTATTTTTTAGAAAAAACTTATTTTAAAAATATTTTTCTTAGAAATATTGTTGAGAGAGAGAGAGAGAAGGTTTTGGTTATTGGCAAAAAATTGTTAGTTTTGATTATCCAATGGCCAAAATTTGATGTGTTGCTAAGAGGTTGTTAAGTTTGGTTATGCCACTGTGAACACTTTTTTAAGGGAATTTTGCTAACTTTAGCAACCTTATGGTTTTGGTTATTCCGGTGTGGATGCTCTAAATTTCTAAGAGTTAGAAATTAAGATAATAACTTAAGACATTTTATTAAAGACCAAAATAATCCAACAACACTATATATGTTTTTAGCAAACTTTTAGTGTTTCGATTCATTTTTTTTTTTTACTTTAAAATATTCTCCAATTGAGACGAATTAATAGTTTTATCAAATGTGGTACAAAGGCAACCAAAATTTATGTAAAAGGAAAATGTGAATATTGAAAACAAGTACTAATTAATAATTAAGAAGACCCATACCAAGGTTAATTAGCCGAAGTCATATGGGATCAAAAACGATTAAGGCAACGTTAATTCCGGTTCGTTTAATTTTTGGGTGCTAGGGTATGGTTGGCGTGGTACCCGGCGCGTACATTCGGATCGTCTAAAAATGCATTCGACGGTCCGGATTAAAAGACACTTTTCCTTTTTTTTTTAAAATCCGTTCAGTACTTTCAATCTGAACCGTCGGTTGCATGTTTGGACTGTCCGGATAGCTTATGGTTTCCTTCTTTTCCTTTTCTAGTTAGGCTGCCTGTGTTTTAGGCACATCAACGAAAAGCAAGCAAGCAAGCGCACTCTCTCTCTCTCTCTCTCTCTCTCTCTCTCTCTCTCTCTCTCTCTCTCAACTAAGTTGTACTCCAAGCATGGCAGACATGAGCTCGCCTCATTCGACAGGAACTATCATCGCCGTCACTTACGACAACGGTGTCGTCCTCGGCGCCAATTCTTGCACCATCACCGGCACGCACGTGGCGAACAGGGCATCCGACAAGATCACGCAGCTGACCGATAACGTCTACCTCTGCCGCTCCGGCTTGGCCGCCGATTCGCAAGCTGTTTCGGATCAAGTGCGCTGCCATCTCCATCGGCACACGATGAGCCTTGGGCGGCCAGCTACGGTGAAGGAAGTCGCAAACATCGTCAGGCAAATATCATACAACCACAAGAGCATGCTACGAGCGGACATGATCGTGGCAGGATGGGACGAGCGCGGAGGAGGTCAAGTATACGGGGTGCCTCTCGGAGGAACAGTGAATTTCATTAGAAAATATAAGGATGAAATTTACAAGGTCGAAATTGAAACTTGATGCATTTTGTAAGGACCAAAATAGTAGATAAGCCGTATATATATTTAATGTACTTACAAGTTGAGAGTCAATGGCCTCTTTAAATATTAATGTTTCTTTGACCTTCGCAGACTGGGGGTTTTTTTTTTTTTTTAAAAAAAAAAAAAAAAACTCAACTTGCCCTATTATAATTATAATTATCATGTATAAATATACTCCATTTTGTTATGGTGTACTTTGAACAGTCATTGAGGAGAGAAAAAGCTAAACTAAAACAGTCTAGAACTATTTCTACTTCTTTTGCAGTGCTTTTTGGAGCTTTCATGACTGCTATCGCGCAAAGTCTTACTTTGTAGAAGCATATGATCAATGCTTCATTTCTCTATATTTCGCATAATCGACAGTCAAAAAAAGGTAGGGCGAGGATACAAATGGTGTCATCCAGTAATCGGCATATTTTTCACTGCCATTTTACTCAACTCCACTTGTTGAAGGCCAATTCGGGTAACCATCTGGGATATATCCTCTCCTGCAAAAGACATGGTAACTTCTTTCGCAAGGCGCTTTTGTTTTATCTTGAAAATTGCCTGTGAAACTTCTCCAATCGAAGGTCGTTTTCTGGGTGTTTTGTGCAAGCATTTCTGAGCAATGAGAGCTAGGCTCCTCGCTTCTACAACAAGCTTACTTTCTCCAACGAGTCGCTTGTCAAGAATATCATCCACGCCATCTGGGCTCATAGCCGCCTTAGGAACAAGAAGAAAGAAGTTCTAATAACACTTTAAGGAGTCATGGAAGGAGGAATTCGGATGTGAAGAACAAAGAACTTACAAGATTGATGTAGTCCATTAAGTTTTGGTGCGGGGGGATGGCTACAATGAGTTCAAACAGGATTACACCGAAACTGAAGATGTCACTCTTTGTCGTGAACTGGCTTGTGGAGATATATGCAGGGTCCATGTAGCCATATGTCCCTCTAAGGCTTGACTTGCGGCCATCATAGGTCTGCTCCTTCGACAGTCCGAAATCAGCTACCTATTTAGAGGTATTGAAGATTATAACAAATGTAACTGCCAACGAACGGCTTTAGGAAAAAGGGAAATGTTCATGTTAAGACAATTCCAGCATGCACAGAACCATGTGGATTTTCATTTCACTGACACTGGATTACCATTGTTTAGAATTAAACAGACGATAAGTTCGAAGCAGTGGCACTTAAAAAAGGGCATGGCATGCCTAGCAAATCATGGCATTATATTAGTTCGTCTTCATTTGATAATTTACTCCTATACCATTGGATATGAAATGATTAGTCATTAGTGTTCTTCAAGGACCAGGCTTACCTTAGCTCTCATTGACCTGTCTAGCAATATGTTCGCGGACTTCAAGTCCCTATGAATGATAGGTGGCACTGCCTGTTCCATGAATTTTTACATGAGAGAAAGAACGGAACAATGGTTTTTACCGGGTAAAAAATTAAGAGAAAAACTGACATACCCCATCATGAAGATACTCAATTCCATGTGAGATATCAAGAGCAATTTGTAGCCGTTCATCCCAACTCAACACTCGTTCCTCTGGACCTAATCGAATGTTGTCGCATTGTGATTTATAATTTGATTTGATATTAGAGTAAACAAAGCGAAAGCCATAGTGCTGCACTCCCATATTATTAGGACGGTATGAAATTCAGTAACTCATTCGTTGAGACATGCTCCTTTGTTACTCTGCCTAAAGGCACATTTCATAGGCTCAACGCAACCAACAGTCATGGAAAAAAGTCCAAATCAAGTGTTAGTTCCAGCATTGGAATGCTCTTTTGTCCATGTTACAGCACCAGATGATAGAAAGAGTAAGCAGCATTGAATGGACAATCCCTACTTATGCCAATGTGAAGGAACCTCAAATACAACGGTAATGTCTAACACTAACTCATAAATGGCATGTTCTTTACATGTGTTCTGATATGACACCATGGTCAGATGAATGGGGGGAAAAGGACTCACGAACTTACCATACAGAAGGCTCGCCAGGCTTCCGTTAGTCATGAACTCATAGATTAACATGCGCTGGCCTTTATCAACACAGTATCCAACCAAATTCACCAGATTACGGTGATGAAGCCTACCTAGTAGCGATACCTGCAAAAAGAATTTATGAGAATTACGAATCTAATAAATTATGAGAAAAAGTCATGGATACGAGAAAGACTGTAATGCATCACCTAATGAATCCCTACGCAACCGTCTTTTTTATCATCCTTACGCAACCATGTCATGTTTTCCAAATTTGAAGGTCATCTTCTAAGATATCCATTCACAAATGTATATTTGGACACCTCAAGACACTGATAACTCAAGTACTCGACGGTTGATAGTTTTTTAAGAAAATAGAAGTTCATGGTTAGAAAACAATGGGTGATGTTTCAATGGTTCTCTACACTTGTCGAACCTGGCAAGATGTATCAGGAGGGAGTTCTAACTAAAGAGCTTTCCGTCCTCCTAAACATCATACAGGTTTTCAGTTATTACCTCTGTTTGAAACTCTCTTTCCCCCTGTTGAGAATCAGAAGCAAGAACCTTCACTGCAACCACTCCACCTGTTGCCATGGTAGCTTTATACACTGAACCAAAAGCTCCATGTCCCAAAGTAGTTGTGAAGTTTTGTGTAGCTTTCTGAATGTCCCTGGGAACACACAAGGGATTAGATCTACCACGCCCTAGTTCCTAGTATGCCTATCAAATCTAATATAAAAATTACAGTGAATACTTTCTGTAGAACATTTATGAACAGACGATAACAGCTACCTTCGTAAATTTGAGGGATATTGGTGTTCCGTAGGACCAGATTACCATCTCCACCAATGTATATCTATGTTACCTTAACTATCTATGACTACATACATTGTACAAGTACAAGTAAATTTCAGATGTCAGGGTAGTTTTCAGGAGTCATTCTGAGGTCAATTTGTCCGCAACAAGTTACACAACGATGGTATTTAAAAGAGTACGGTACCACCAGAATAATAATTGTTAAGCTATCCACCAAATCCATGGAACCTAGGGATATACATCTGCACAACAAAACGATTTAAAAGGATTTGGACCATTTGGTGGCATGTTTCCCTTCGGTAACCATCTGATGCTTTCCACCTACAGTAGGTGCAACTGCTCCAAAGAATAACTACTTCTTATGAAGAATTTATTGAATTTCCTAAGCTAAATGTGTAATTGTCCTTTAGTAAGTTCGCATGTGATGCTCAACTATTCCAAACCTTTTAAAAGAATAAGAGGAGGGAATTAGGAATAACATGCTTGAGATCATAATTTAGCAGCTCAGGCTTTATTGTATTCTTCAGTAATTCTGCTCCTAATGTGCTCTACAGTAAATAAGTTAAAAAACTTGTAAAGCAAACATGTTACAATTTAGGTAACATTTGCTGATATGTGAGAAAGCTGAGAGCATCCTTGTTTATAGCAGTCACATTATTTCACGTTCATCCTAAGTACGAAAATTGTCCAATGGATTGATGATCAAGAGGAGGAAGGTTTTAGAAGTGCAAAAAATAGTAGTCCACCATAGCCTAAAAAAGATGAGAAGTGTTGAAAATGGCATACTTGTGGGAGTATCTAAGAATGCCAGAAGCCGAACCAAACCGATATTTACTACGGATTCTCCACCAAGAAAGCTGAGAATTTTTGGCAAGATCATCTAATCCCTTAACTGATACAGAATCTGTGGTATCTGAACAGACTGAACTAGAGTCGATGCCTGAAGCAAGGCCATTTGAGTGTATTGGAAGAGTAGATGTACTATTCTCAGTTGCGCATCGCCGGAGATGAGAACATTTTTTGTACCATCGTATGCCATAAAACACTAGAGATGCTACAAAAATGCCAATAGTGAGACCAACGGAGATGCCAATAACAACGAAATCACCTTTATGAACCATTCTCCAGTCGATTTTGAGAATTAGGCAGTGAGAGCATCTTGGAGGAAAATGCTGAAGGCAAAATGATGTCACAAAATGAGCACAGACAATACATCAACTTGAAGAATACTTAACTAAGGAAATGACGAACCAAGAAATACAGACTCCATATAATTGAATGCATTTCGAAACAAACAAACAAGTCACTATGAGGATTCCAATCAAGACTAAGTATCTCAGAGCTTTGCAGCAATATTTTGTGTTTGTATCACTGTATATTCACATCTAAAGCTACAAAAAATGCCTTTATGAAGGATCACCCAACTCACACGCTTACTCCTTATAGATGGATTAACGCGAAGAGAACTCTTGGGCAACTTCTTTAGTGTATGTGTAGAATTTCAAACACCCTTCACAGACTAAAAAATTTAATCGCAGCAGTTAATAATATATGAAGGCATTCTCCCATCAAAAAGAGATTCATGTAGTCAACGATGGGACTTAAGGTTTGGTTTGGTTTATGTTTCCCACCAAAACACAATGATCAATGTAGCAACCAAGCAAATACGAAGGGTCCACATACCAAAATAGACTTTTTCATCATCAGTAGTCCCAAAACAAAACCAAAAAAATCAACAATACAATAAAGCCGAGAATAATCAAAATTTATAATGAGAAAATAGGCACGAACCTCAATCAGTACCAAACTTATACGATCAACAGAGCCAGACCCACCAAAAGAACAAGAAGAAACCAAGAACCAGCATTCAAAAGCCCCCAAAAAAAATCATATTTAAACACAAATTTTCCAAAACCAATTGGGTTTGTGAAGTCTAATTTGGACTTGATTTGCCACTTCACTTACTATTACGGTAATTGATGATTTTAAACTTAGGATAACTATTCTGTATATGGAGCCGATATAATCCATACACCACTTCATTTGACATAAAGTGGAACTCGCAGGAGCCGTGGCTGTACCCAATTACCACGTCAGAAATCTTTATACTAGCATACATTTTCTGTTTGTTGCTTGATTATTCTTAGTGCGAGTGTCTGTTGCTTTGGGTCAAAGCGCAACAAAACCAACTACCACCCATGGACAATCAGCTCAATAAGCGAGTCTAAAAAAGAGCTCACCTCGCTGGCTTCCGGTAAATTACATCATCCATTTCATCCCGCTGATTAATAAACAACTTCAGGGCCCGTGGAAATGAGGTCACAGATTCTATTTCCACGGAAGCCAAACATTTCAAACCTTGGCGCTAGTGTGAGTTATGCCCGATCATTACTTTAGGGACCCGGAATTTAGTCGAGGTGCGCACAAGCTGGCCAAACATCCGATTATCAAAAAGTAAAACTTTACCAACAAGCACCACTCATGTGTAAACCTAAAACAAACGCCTAGACAACATCATACAGTAAAACCCAACTTTTTGAAAACAAAAACAAAAATTTCCTGAAAACTAACAAGTACCCATGAATTCTGATCGGAAGCCCATACCTCGAACGACTTGATAGGTAAATTCTGCACATATCAGGTCTGTTGGGTTGTGCTTGACCAGTTAAAGAAAAGAAAGCTGACTCTGAAGAAAAATGCCTTTGAACTGTCGATTCTAGGAAAGTTCCTTTGAACAGAATAAAGGCAGGCCGAGTTGGACCCTTCGCTGGAATAGAGAGGAGTAGGAAAAAGCACACGGCATTTGGATTTGGCGAAGGAAAAGTAGTGGAGTAGGAATGAATAGGATTTGCATAGAAGCAGGGCCCCATTGGCAAAAGCCGGCCGTGCAGGCAAAGGGAATTTATTTTTGGACGTATGCACCTTTTGTTGGAATCAGGATAATAATAATAATCATGTTTTAAAAAAAATTATGAAATAAACTGGAAGATCATATGGATACTGGATAGGTACATGATAGGCCCTTCTTGGTTGAAGTCGTCCAATAAGTCCGTCAGGAAAGCCGAGCAGATGACAAGCTATAGAGGGACGAAATCACTCTTTCCGGCGGAATCGACCCTTCTTCCCCGGTCCCTGGAAGTCCTAACGGGGGCTTAGCCCTCTTTCTCAACTCGAGTCTTTAAGTTCAGCGGCTTTCATCCACCTGCGCTAATAAGGCATAGAAACTAAGAGTCTATGCTACTTCAAGTATTCATTTCGTGAGTCTCGATATGCTTATTGTCCATCCCAAGAATTGAGTTGATGGAATGTTTGTTAAGGCTCGGTCGAATTAGATTTGTCTGAAAAGTAAAGAAACAAACGGTCTGCACACTACTCTGGTGACAAGTATGATTTGTTCATCCGCGGATTCTGACACGCCATACACTTGAACTTTTGCATGGATGACAAATACATCGAAACTTACAAAATAATCACCACACTCCCATGGACAATCAGCTAATAATAGTCAATAAGCAAAATTTTAAAAAGAGCTTATCTCGCAGGTTCCCGATAAACTACACCAGTCTGTCGATTAACAAGTTCACCCAAAAGCTACATTCATGTAAACCGAAAGCAAACGTTCAAGCAACATCATAATGCAAACCCAAAGATCACCCACCAAAAAACCAAACTTTATCAAAAATTTCTGAAAACTAACAAAGACCCATGAATCTTGATCGGAAGCCCATACCTTGAACGACTTGATAGGTGAATTCTGCACATATCAGGTCTGTTTCGTTGTGCTTGGCCGGTTAATGGACAGAAAGGTGGCTCTGAAGAAAAGTGCCTTTGAGTTGGGGGTAGAGAATGAAGGCAGGCCAAGTTGGACCTTTTGCTGGAATAGAGAAGAGTAGGAATTGAATAAAATCATTAAGGAAAAAGCAGAGGAGCTCCATATGGCTAAAAGTAAAACCGGCCGCTGCAGGCAGGGGATCAGTCTAGAAGATCATAGGGATGGTACAAGATAGGCCCTTAATTCTTGGTTGAAGTCGTCAACAAGCCCATCCGGAAAGCGACGAGCCGTGGATGTGATATCACAAATAAACGTAGATTGTTGAAGTCAGGTCAACTCAAGCTATGATGAGACCGGTGGCGACTGTTGAGCAATTCCCGAGTTCAGCTGTTAAGTTTTTTTATCGGCAAAAGTAACATTTTATTAAGGGTCGGAGAAAAGGGGAATCCAACCAAGGATTGGAAAGTACAGATGAGACAAATCCTAAAGGGAAAATGACTCAGGACGTGTTTTGATAATTAATACTCTCCAAGAACATGCTAAGAACAATTGTTAATGCTGAAAATGTCATTGGCGGGTATTAATTATTAAAACATGTGCTTAGCCGTCATTTTCCCAATCCCAAATACACGTAGGGGCAAAGTCCATTACACCAAATGGTCTAAAAAACCCAGATGATACAAATAAAGCCCGAAAATCTGATGTCCAAAAGCCCAGAAATTACAATTAAGCACAAAGAAAAATCTAACCCACCGAAGTCCCCAAGAAACCCCAGAACAAGCTCATTGGTTAGTTAAGTTTAAGAACAAGCTCGATCCATAATACCAAGTTCGATTGGTAAATTAGCCGAGTCGAGCTTTGAGCTCGAGCAACCCAAAGCTCGACTCGGCTTGGTAAAAAAACAGTAATGTTCCAAAGTAGAAGTCTAGAAGATCATAGGGATGGTACATGATAGGCCCGTTCGTGGTTGAACTCGTCAACAAGCCCATCAGGAAAGAGGCAAGCCGTGGATGTGAGATCACAAACAAACGTAGATTGTTGAAGTCGGGTAAACTCAAGCCATGAAGAGACCAAAATCTTTCTTTCCGCCCAAAAGAACGAAAAGAAAGATGCGATCGTCTCATGTAACACACAATAAGACCCACTATGGTCGTATTTGACGATTTGAACTATTCATTTTGTAAGTCTTGATGTGTTTATTGTGCATGCGGAAAATCAAGATGATCAGATGTTGGTTAAGGCTTGGTTGAATCAGATTTGTTTGAAAAGAAGTGAATGGTCCGAGTCTGATTGCACGTTACTCTTGCAATAAATCTGATTTGTTCGTATGGATTCTGACAGCCAATCAACTTGAACTTTTGCATGGATGATCACATATACATAGAAACTTACAAATAATCCGGTCGGATTATCAAACAGGACCATAGTGGTTCTCATTTACATCACGTCACATGAGGAATACATGAGAGGATCTTGATTCCAAAATAAGACTCTACCATGGTCTTACTTCATGATCTAAACTGTCTGTTTTGTAAGTCTCGTGTAGTTATCCTCCCTGCGAAACTCAAGTAGATCGGACAACGTCACAACGGGATCCATTTGAATGGAACATATTTTTCAGAAGAAGAGTAATGTGCGGTCAAATTCTGACGACTTTACTTCTCTTCACAAACTTGGTTCAGCCTATCATCTTGATTTTTAACATGCATGACAAACCATACGATGGATCGTCACATGAATTCTCTCTTTTTTGTTGTGACTTGTGAATTCGCATTGTTGTTTGGCTGGTTTTTTTGCAAGATATTGGTCCTCTCTTGTGCGAAATGGAAACCCTCCTATGATTCTTCGTGTGATGCAAAATGGAATCCATCAGGATCTTATGTCCTTTCTTTTCTTTGTTTCTAAAAGATAGGCTCTGTATTCCACTTTTGAGTTACAATATGGGCCAGTTCCACATTTGAATCATATATTTGTAGATGCCAGTAGTAAACGATGAATCAGGAACTAAATTTAATTGGACTCTCTGCTAGTCGACGATGAAAATGGTCCATGATCGGTCGTTCTACTGGGCCGGAAACTTGAGTTATCAAAAAACGTTACTTTCTTCAAAGCGGTGTTCTTCACAATGAAAGAAAGCATTTTCAGTACTGCAAACAAAAAGATGCTCACAACTTAGTACCTTATGGTTTAGATGGTCCGTTTCACATGAGAACGTCCTCATTTCTCCCAATTTTTTGATAGAATTTCGATGATCTAAGCCGCTCAATGTTATCAGAACGTGATTTTAAGAATATAGGCGAGAAATCAGCAAAAAATTGACCCGGAAGGGCTTCATCTGGATATTTTTTATTGAACGGTTCAATAAAAACCTGCTCAAATCAAACCCTTCCCAGTCATTTTTTTTCTTGATTTTCTACGAGTATCCTTAAAATCATGTTTTGAACGCATTGAGCAGGTCGGATCATCGAATTCGATTGAAAAATGGGAGTCTGCATTTTAAGAGGTCCTCATTTGAAACTTTGTGATGGTTTGGATACATAACAACAACTTTGTTTTAAACTCTTAATATCAATAAGCTAACACAAAACAAACAGCACCCTATTTATATATATATGCTCATTGTCTTTATAACCCATCAAAAAACAAACCAAAACTAGTAACAAAAACTGTTAGGAGACTTCACTTCTATAGGGGGGGTGGGGGGGCAAAATTGTGAGCCTAAACCTAACTACAGGCCATGAACTGGACAGATGTTCTTTAATCATTAGGCTCGCGGTTGTTGCTTGGTGGGCTGCCGTGAATATTACCGTAGTCTTTTCGCATCAGATTCGCTATCTCAGCAATCGCCCGGTCATCAAAAAGTGTTCGTGATTCATCTTGTCGCGCTCGAGCGGATTCAGTTGAAATTGCCTTGGAATCTTGAAAGTGGTAGTAGTGTGGCTTGATACTTGGAAAATGGACTGGCTCCCTCATTGTATTTGCCTTCAGGGTGGGGCTATTATTGACCTGTCATTGAACAACATTTAAATTAATATTGTGATCTTCATGTGGGAAATTTTGATGTGTGTGTGTGTGAGAGAGAGAGAGAGAGAGAGAGAGAGACCTTATTATTGAAGTGATCTTGTGATCTTGCAGCTCTCTTTGAAGCATTTGGATCCTTTCCTGCATTCAAAAGAGACCAAATATATGAAACCAAATCGTAAATTACCAAAATAACCTTCTCCCAGAGCTCAGCTCCAATAACTGATTGTTTCACAATATCAACCTCAATACATGGTGAAATAAAATTATGCAGACCACAAGCAACCTTGGCACCATGTTGAACACGAAAATGATTTACGAACCAAAGTTTTTCACATATTCATTCTGTATGCATCAAAACTGCCTACAAAATCTTTGTTTGTATAGCAAAATAGCATTACAGAGAGAAAGAGAAGTCATTCGTTTATACATCAAGACCTTTTGCGCGCACACGAAAAAAGTTTGAAAAATTTCACTATGTACCCATGAGAAGTACAAGAGGGGGGATCTTAAGACATGAAGTGGTGCATTTTTTCTCATGATCAGTTATTCCTAGGAGGGTGGATCCTGGGATGACCAGGGTAATCAGTACTAAAAGCTACAAAACCAGCAGTTTGACCCCTAAGTACACGATATTTTGCATTCAAGCCCTTCTTTCCATGACACTTTCTGGCAGAATGGGTTGCACTTGCACCTGAAATTTTCGAAGTCCCTCCATTCGTCTCTTCCTCTTTCTCAATCTCCCTCCTTGGCACTTCCTCCGCCAACATTTTCCTTCCTTCAAGCTTCATTTTCCTGGCGGGAGTAGCCGGAACATCATCAACCACCATTAGCCTGTTTCCTTGCATTCCACTTCCTGTAAAAAGATTTTATAAGAAGTAGAGGTTATTCATCTCAATCCTTCATGGTTTGCTGATCTTCCCTCCAATAATCAACAAACACAATGCCATACTAGTTTATGGCGGCAGCTAGCACACCTACTATATTGTCGTTCTAAAAGTATCGCTAACGCATCATTCCATAATAGTTTCTTGTATGAAAATTATGGTTGTAAATTGTTAAGCAACCGAACGAGGAAAAGAAAGAGAAGAAAGGAATATAATGGAGAAGGGAACTGTCTACCTTCATGGCCACAAGCAGAAGAACCTCTCAGGACATGCAAAAGATAAATAAGACCAAGTACCAAACTTGCAAACCTCATTAGCACCATTTTTAGTTCCTTTTTTTTCTTTTCTCTCTAGGGTATGTTTCTTGTTCAACAATGGGAAGAGAAGCGCTTTAAGAAACACAATGTGGTTTTTATAGAGTTCAAGTTAACCCAAGTCAAACCTAGGGTTAGCCTATATATATATTAAGGTTTGACTCCTGGGTATGTGCAAAGACTTTGGGAAACTTAAAATAACCAAATTAAAAAATAACTAGTTGTGTCATTATTTTAAATGGGAGAAAGAAAACTATGACTTGCCATGATTTCAAAAGTTTGAATGGGGTTTTCATCAGTTAGTCTGAGGTAGAAAGCATCTCAACAAAGCAAATGTTATTGTTAAAATAAACAGCTAAAGGCTACGTCTTAAAAAATGAACAACTTTGATCATCAAGGAAGACCTGATGCAGGACCCAACTCGATCACACACAAAAAGAGATATTATTCATTTCATTACTAACTTTTTGAATGGGTGAGCGAAATTGCACTACTCGGAGCTTTGGCAACCACCGTAGGATGGAAAAGTAGCTAATGTTTTCCACACTGTTTCTCTCTTGCTTACTTTCATTAGTTTTCGATTTCTTTTAAGTTTCAAACCAAGACATGAGAGCATCTCCAACAGGCTCTCTATTCAAAGTCTGTTAGGCAAAACGCCTCGTCAAATACACTTTTTCAACAGGCTCTTTAAAAGATGGCTAGGCAACTTCATTTACCCAATGAAAAAGTGCGACATCATTAGCCATCTCACTAACCGTATGAAGATGTTTGCACTTAAACGCTTTGATTAGGCCAAAGGGCCGTTTGAGCTGCTGCGACACACACAAAATAGTTTTGATCTATTTTGAGGAAGCAAAATGCCTATTAGCTAGTAGTGTTGGAGAGGATCTAAGGTTTCTTGTGTTTAGAAGCTTAGTTTCCAAACTCTAATACTTTAAAATAAGAAACCTTCATTAGGTCAATCATCCCAAAAGTCTGTGATCAGTCAGAGATTCGGTTGCATAAGTATAGCTGAAGAATCTGATAAAACAATTAAAGAAACTCATCAATCTCTTGGATACCCCTAGAGGGTACTTAAGAGCTGGCTAGGCATCTTATTTTATATAGTGTGACAGTAGAAATCTTTCATTTTTCTGAAGTTAAATTAGTAGAGAACTGTGTGGACAGTTATGGTATAAACACTTTCTGAATAATCTGAACAGCTTTCTTTGAGGTGTGGTCACAAAGGAGGCTTTCAGGAAAAGTTCTGATTAACTACTTGTGGGGAGCTGTTTGGACTACATTCATAATATGAGGTCCGGAACAAGCTAACAGCCCTTTGGCTACTTAGGTAAGAAAAGAAAAGAAAGGGGTGTGGTTTTGTTTGCTCATGAGAAAAGAAAAGAAAAAATTAGGCTTTCTGATCATCATCTTATTTGGATACTTCCCCTTTCTCTTTCTCTCCAAATCTCATCACTTTTGGTGAGAAACAAAAATGGCTCATTAAGGGGTTCCTAATTCTCACAGTACTCTTTCTCGCCTCTTTGGGCATCTAAACATGGGAGAGAATGCTCTCTCTCAATTTCTTTTTTTTTTCTCTTGAAAACCCCTCATCCAAAGGGGTTGTAAATGGTCAAGATCAATACAGAACAAGTTCTATTCCTCTTGAATATATATAAGAAAAAAAAAAGAATGTTGATGCTAAAATTGGGGGTGCAAATTAAAATCATGATTACTCTTGATTAAGTATGAATAGGAATGTGATGTCATTTTCTTATGATCACTATGTCTAGAACAGGCGGGGTAGGAATGTGATTTCCGATGACACATTTGTCCAAGAATTAGGCACATTTCCAAACTATATATATAAGAATCTATCCCTCTTATCCCCTATACTAACCCAATCCAGGTTAATTCTATTGAAAAAAGGAAATGTTCACTCTGCTTAATTTTCTAAATAACTAATATATTTCCCCGAAAAAAGATTAACGAACCAATCCAAATGGTGGAATGAAATTACCTCGTGTGTCGAATTATCAGGAATACTGATTCCAAGTTATCTATTTGATCTCATTCGTATTCAAGATTACGCGTCATCCAAACATAGCCCTTAATTAACTAGCGATGCTCAACGGGTGGCGATTAGCAAGGGGATGTTGGTTCCCAAGAGGAGGCACTCAATCATCAAATGAAGAGCTTTGAAGGACAATAGCAGGTGATTTTAAACTCATAGAACTACTAAACCTGCCAGTGATTGTTTACCATAAAATACTAATAATACACACATAAAAATGTGAAGATTGGTGTGGTGAGGAGGGCTTGTTTGTCCACCATTTACCTTGATCGATGCTTGTGGGTTTTTTTCTCTTCTTGATAAGTGTGTGAAGAACAACACGTCGGTTCTATGTGTTTGGTGTTTGCTGGGTATGGGAATCTCCAAAAAGAACAAAACACAATTAATGGATTTGCTCAAGATTTCATTTAGCATTAGCTTAGTAGCAAGTGGAGTGCCGGCGCACGTGGTGGTGGCCTTAAAACTCTCTCATGCATGCCGGTGTGGTTGGTTCGAATCCCACCCTCCTCATTCTGTTTGTCCTTCTAACTCACCAACCGATTTCCAAGACGACCCCCACCCCCCCCCCCCCCCCCCCCCCCCCCCAAAAAAAAAAAAAAAAAAAACAGACCACTTAGTAGTTAAGTGGAAAGGTTTTAAACATCGGCCTTTACGTATGTAGCATATCGCTCGAGACGTAATGGTAATTACGGTTCATATGCCTTACATTTTCGTTACACCCTGATATACATGCAGGGTGAGACGGCAAATTGCATGCGTATCGGCTACATATCAATCCGTTTCTGATTCATGGACCGGTGGATGAACTTTATGGGTGGTGATTCAGGCATTTCAAATAAGTGTGTGCACAATTTGTTGAACTCATAAAAAATATGTGCAGGAAAACTGTTCTCGGAAAAGTTTTAGTGAAGTGAAGTAAAAAGAAGAAAAAAAATTCATATCGGTCTATATATTTCATGCGTATCGGCCAGTTCCTAGTACATATCGGTCTATATATTTCTGATTCATGGACCGGTGGACAACCGTTACAGGTGATTCAGGCATTTCAAATAAGTGTGTGCACAATTTGTTGAACTCAAAAAAATGTGCAGGAAAATTACTCTCGGAAAAGTTTTAGTGAAGTGAAGTAAAAAGAAAAAAGAGTATTTTCATACATATGTTCATTTGATAAGAAAAGAAATTTGTGGAAATATTAAAAGCCAATGGTATAATTCTATAGGAAACTTGTAAAAAAAAATAGGATTCCTGCAAAATTCAGGATGAGTTTTTGCTTCTCGTCGCAACCTAACCTCTTAGAAAGGTTTACACCCCAAGCGTAGGGCTAGGTCGTTGAAAGCATAATAACCGGTAAGACCGGAATCGTTCCCACAGAGAAATCTTCTTTAGCGAATTTGGAATAGAAGTTGCTTATAGATTGCGGCATTCAAGCGGCCAACTTTGGAGTTTTGATTCGATTGACGAAATTAAACTTGGAAATAAACTAGGTTAAGATGGTCGAGTCAAAGGGATTGATTTACCCACGACTTAGCCATCAAACGGTTCCTTCATCTAACTCATGAGTGAACCGAAACCGTCCGGATTCCACTAGAAGAATTAAAAGCTGAAGACTACTTATAACTTAATTCAAAGCTCTAATTCAAATTGAACTCATTTAACGCAAGTGAGAGACGAAAAAAGATCGTTCGCACGCGTAGGATTATCAAGCTCGTAGCACAAGGCGATAGACTTCATTGATCAAAGAAGCCACCAATCCCCATGATCAAAGCTAGAAATCATGGGTTTAATTCATTCAAAACCTTGAGATTAAGCTAAAGTTAAGAGAAACCATTTAATGGACTAATCCATAGGGTGAACCTCACCCCATGACCGAACCGATTAACTACTCACTCATAATAAAAAGACTAGAAAGCATGCTAAGAAAGGTAAACGTAATTAACCGATAAAAACGAAAATAAACTTGATTTATAAGAAGATCCATACAATAGCTACAACATTAATAAACGAGAATTTAACATAAGACAATTACCTTAAGGAGTTCTTGAAGGAAACACAAACAAAAGCTTGAAAGACTAACAATGGAGTCCTAGGAAGAAAGAAAAGACTTAGGCCTAAAAAAACTAACTAATGGCCTTTTCTCTTCCATAAATGGCATACAAGACTATTTATAGGCCTTACAAAATCAGCCTTACAATGGACAAAAAGGCCCCCAAAATATCCCAAAAACATACTAGAAGTAGAAACTTTCTATTTATGGAAGGTTGAAATATTCAGCAAAAAAGGTGCTGGCCGAAGGGCATTGGTACCAATACCTAAAAAATAAGGTATTGGTACCAATCCAACTGTCTTCTAATTCGGCATGATGGTACCAATACCTAAAAAATGAGGTATTGGTACCTCTGTGTGAAAACAGCAGAACAGGGTCAGCTTGGGCCATCATGCCTTGTCGTGCCCCGACGGCCTTCCGATGCTTCATTACATGATCAACGGGACTTGGCGGAGGTATGCCTTATGGCCTTGTACTCTTGGATGCCCTCGAGGACTATCTTCGATGCATTAGGCTCGCTTGAAACACTTTGGCACGTTCCTTGCCAGCCTTGACCTCCGGCCAATCTCCGAGGCTTCTTGTGACACCGTTAGGCTTTAGTGACAATGAGATGAGTACCGGCGGGCATTTGGACACTTGGTTCATCCCGGAACGTTTATTGGCATCAAAACTGCCTTATTAGCACGTTTTACCTGAAATACACAAAAACGTACCTTACGTGCAATATCGCATAAAAACGACAATATATATGTACAAACACAACATACTAGAGGACTTAAGCACCAAGAATATGCATTATTGGGTGCTTATCACACCCCCCAACTTGAACTTTGCTAGTCCCTAGCAAACTAAAACAAAATGTATTTAACTAAACTATGCAATCTTCCCGAGATTCAAGATACAAAAACTATGCTCAATAACTACAACTAGGCAAGAGTCCAAAGCACCCCTTCAAATCTGACCATATGCAATCCACGCACAAACATGCCATGAACTAGGACGAACAAGCTATGCCATATTAAAGTAGTCAAGCATGCATGCACCACAATGAGTTTCAACTCCAAAACTCACAAGGATAACGCTCTTATTCGACTTTTCACACAGTGAGATACAAGATACATCCCATGACAAGCGCTAGCAAGTAAATGCCATAGCCAGAGACAAAAAGCTACGCATGCTATCGAAGGAGCGCTAAGAATGAAAGGAAAGCTAATTATTGACAAGTATGGAAAGACTAGGAATATCACAACTTAAGTAATAATAGATATCGACTATGCATCAAACGGAGTTAATTAGCGTACAAAAGATCAACGGAGGACTTTATTAGCTTATAACGACCTTGGATACAAAGAAAAAGGGACTACAAAAATGTAGTGGCCATATACTTGCATGATTCATCTACCCTTGGCCACTACCAACCCTAAACTACCCAAGGCATGGCCACATATCGGCCAAACACCAAACAAAGTTACGAAAAAGAAATAAAGAAAAACTACTACCACCACCGACTCCACAACACATAGTCGTCATCCTTATCCGACTCCTCATGGTATTGAGCCTCGAGCTCCCCCTTTCCATTGGACTCTTCCTCATCCAGAATGTAAGCTAACCCGGAGGTCACACCAATCCTCTCATCATAGTATTCAACCCTCTTTCGAATATGATTTTACTCTTTAATAGCATTTCTTTGATTTTTCTTTGAGGAATAGGGTCATTTGAAATGAAATTTGTAGTGAGAGAGATTGAGGAGCCAATTTTGAGGGCTTTGGAGAAGGAGATGAAAATTTGGGATTTTACCTTTTGTAATGGGAAAGGAGAGAAAAGGAATCACGTACAACTTCTCCGCCTTTTTGTACCCCAACCACTTCTATCATATTCACACCACTCCAAACCTCCTTGAATCATTGAAAACTATAAACACAAAATCCTCCAAACATCCGGTTACCTAGGTTTGAACAATGGAAGAGACTCGGACTGTGGTTCAAAACAAGGACGATGAGACTCTTATGTGGTTTAATCAAACAAAAATGCCTTGAATCATTTCCTAAGTACGCTAGCAACTCCAATAAGATGCATGAAAGATATAAACACTACTTAAGCATGAACAAATGGTATTATTTACGCAAGTGCGGAAAATGAAAGCAAAAAGCATGGGATGCTTAATAAACGAATCTCTACTCTAGTGATGCATAACACTTGACTTGACTTTTAGGCTCAACTTGTTCATCAACGTTCATGTATATGCATGTGACATGAATTCAAACATATAACCAAATTCTACGGGATACACGACTCTTGCCATATTGACACAATTGAGCATATTTAAAGTATCTAACATACGAAATCACTACTAACAAGGGAAGATTGCACAAAAAATTTGAAAATTTTACCAAAAATAGAAAAATGAGACAAGTCTCATGAACATATATATAACATATATATATCTCCCCCCAACTTAAACGATGCTATGTCCTCATAGCATGGAGAACAACAGTATTGAGAGAGAAAGAACAAAAGATTGTACCTCCGGAGGGAATGTCAACCCCCATATACCTCGACCAAGTTGGAGGCTTTCTTGTCATAGCTTCCCTTCATCATTGGAACTGCTTCCAAGGCTCACTCTTTCGGCTCCTCCATCGGAACCATAGCTAGTCACACAAGGTCATCGCTGGGGCTTTCTTGGTCTTACAACCGCGACACGTAATCGCACCCATGCTTAGGGCTCCTGAATGCCTCACTCACCATAGCTTTTAGACCTAAACCACCAAGGCTGGTGTGGTAGCATGCTTACCCTGCAAAAGACTTAAGAACCAACTACCTAATAAGAAGCAAATGACATTAGAACTACCCGGCTCATGGTATCCGGGCTCAAAAACTGACAAGTAAAATTAAATCCACCAAATCGTCACGTGATTGAACGGGTACTACTTTTCTCCCCATTTCTCACTCAAAGCATCGTAGAGTAAGTCATGCAACAACTTTAAGCTAGAGATGGGTGGCTATACCGGACCATCAAAAGAGCAAAAGAAAAGAGATAAAGAGAGGGAGAGAAAGAAAGAGTGTTCAGCCACACGTGGGCTTCGAACATATATCACATCATCAAAAGTTATCACAATGAACATACCACCCAACTCTAAACTCTTTGTCAAGAATTGAATTCGACCATGCCACAAAAATAAATACTTTGAGTACCGCAATTGCCGAATTTGCTTAAGACATTTAAGTTCAACCAAGTGCGCATTCCAAACTAGATTGATTTTCAACGAGTTGACAAAATCCACAATATAAGGATGGTAAACGAAATCAAATTTATCAACACCTACAAAATCAATCAATTCGACTTTTAAAAGCTCTTGCACTGGTGGAGACTCGATAGGAGAGGTGGCATCGTCTAGAGCTGAGAGTATTGGATGATTCAAAATTTCTATGGAAGGTATCTCCTCAAAGGAAGGAGACAAACTCTCAGGTCTAGACACATTCTTCCCATCCTGCTCATTCAGCAGAGCATTCAAGAAGTCTACCTCCGCATTCGTTTCCTCAAAAATGAGAAATTTCTCCCCCGAATTGTCATACAAAGGGGGATCAACAGGGGGAGAACACTGGATATCAGGCTCATCAGCAGGCACATCACTCCATGCTGACTCTGCAGAGCTTTCATAAGCTAAACTAACATTTTCAACAAAGATATGTGGCTCTATTTTCTTTTCCCCAACATTTAAGGTGGCATCTTCAACATTGACATCATAAAGACAAGATTCTGAATTTTCAGCTAATTTATCAAAGTAATCCCAACTCTCATTAGCGGTTCTATCCAAAAAGGCACCATCAAACATCCTTTCTACAAGCTGACGCGTTGTAGAATTTAAACTCTTATAGAAAATGAGCATAAGGTGTCTTGTTTCATAGCTATGTTGCGACCAATAAAGCATGAGAGATCTAAAGCGCCACCAACAACATGCAAAAGACTCTTCATCAAATTGATAAAAATTTACGATTTCACATAGTAGCATATGAGTCTCATACATTGGGGAAAACTCTTTGAAAAATTGTTCTTCCATATCTTGCCATGTAAGTATTGATCTTGAGTTCAAGGAATAAAACCAACTTTTAGCCATGTCTTTCAAAGATGATGGAAATATCTTTAATAAGACCTCTTTATCGTTCATGCAAAGCTCCTCGAGTTCTATGATGTGTGCACATGGATTGTCAGAGGCTAAGCCATGAAAATGGGGTAACACTTGAAGAATGCCCGACTTAACATTTAAAACATTGGCAGAAGGGGTGACTATGCAAGAGGGTGTAAAAATTTGATTGGGATAAAGGTACTCCCGCATAGTCTTGGGGACTATTTCCTCATTTGCCGCCGCCATTCTATTAGATAGATAAGACATAAAGTAAACAGACTAGAGGGGCTATGCCGCCACCTCTTTCTCAAAACAGTTCCGTGGGGTTAAGCCACCGCCACATATATACACAACAAAAGAAAAGGCAATTGATGCTCAATCTAGCTTCGTTACACCTCAAGTCGAATTGGTGGCTCGGTTAGAGGTATCCGCTAAATCAAGTTCAAAATGCACAAAGGAAAAATAAACGGAGTACTTACAGTGGTTTGTCGAACCTCCAAATAAGCTATAATAAGACTTCCCCGGCAACGGCACCAAAAATTGCTTCTTCGCAACCTAACCTCTTAGAAAGGTTCACACCCCAAGCGTAGGGCTAGGTCGTTGAAAGCATAATAACCGGTAAGACCGGAATCGTTCCCACAGAGAAATCTTCTTTAGCGAATTTGGAATAGAAGTTGCTTATAGATTGCGGCATTCAAGCGGCCAACTTTGGAGTTTTGATTCGATTGACGAAATTAAACTTGGAAATAAACTAGGTTAAGATGGTCGAGTCAAAGGGATTGATTTACCCACGACTTAGCCATCAAACGGTTCCTTCATCTAACTCATGAGTGAACCGAAACCGTCCGGATTCCACTAGAAGAATTAAAAGCTGAAGACTACTTATAACTTAATTCAAAGCTCTAATTCAAATTGAACTCATTTAACGCAAGTGAGAGACGAAAAAAGATCGTTCGCACGCGTAGGATTATCAAGCTCGTAGCACAAGGCGATAGACTTCATTGATCAAAGAAGCCACCAATCCCCATGATCAAAGCTAGAAATCATGGGTTTAATTCATTCAAAACCTTGAGATTAAGCTAAAGTTAAGAGAAACCATTTAATGGACTAATCCATAGGGTGAACCTCACCCCATGACCGAACCGATTAACTACTCACTCATAATAAAAAGACTAGAAAGCATGCTAAGAAAGGTAAACGTAATTAACCGATAAAAACGAAAATAAACTTGATTTATAAGAAGATCCATACAATAGCTACAACATTAATAAACGAGAATTTAACATAAGACAATTACCTTAAGGAGTTCTTGAAGGAAACACAAACAAAAGCTTGAAAGACTAACAATGGAGTCCTAGGAAGAAAGAAAAGACTTAGGCCTAAAAAAACTAACTAATGGCCTTTTCTCTTCCATAAATGGCATACAAGACTATTTATAGGCCTTACAAAATCAGCCTTACAATGGACAAAAAGGCCCCCAAAATATCCCAAAAACATACTAGAAGTAGAAACTTTCTATTTATGGAAGGTTGAAATATTCAGCAAAAAAGGTGCTGGCCGAAGGGCATTGGTACCAATACCTAAAAAATAAGGTATTGGTACCAATCCAACTGTCTTCTAATTCGGCATGATGGTACCAATACCTAAAAAATGAGGTATTGGTACCTCTGTGTGAAAACAGCAGAACAGGGTCAGCTTGGGCCATCATGCCTTGTCGTGCCCCGACGGCCTTCCGATGCTTCATTACATGATCAACGGGACTTGGCGGAGGTATGCCTTATGGCCTTGTACTCTTGGATGCCCTCGAGGACTATCTTCGATGCATTAGGCTCGCTTGAAACACTTTGGCACGTTCCTTGCCAGCCTTGACCTCCGGCCAATCTCCGAGGCTTCTTGTGACACCGTTAGGCTTTAGTGACAATGAGATGAGTACCGGCGGGCATTTGGACACTTGGTTCATCCCGGAACGTTTATTGGCATCAAAACTGCCTTATTAGCACGTTTTACCTGAAATACACAAAAACGTACCTTACGTGCAATATCGCATAAAAACGACAATATATATGTACAAACACAACATACTAGAGGACTTAAGCACCAAGAATATGCATTATTGGGTGCTTATCAGTTTTGATCAGGAAGAAAGTTTGAGATATAAGTCCCACAACTAATTTCTTGCTAACTGAACATGAAATTTCAAGGCGGGGTGGTTACAAGTTTTCAACGCATATATAAGAATTTTACAGGGGTGTTCTCCCACCAAATAGACCCCTGGAAGGGAAATTCCATTAAAGTTTTCTAAAACTAACCTTAAAAACTAATTTAGCTGGTGGGAATATTTGGAGTTGTATAGGGTTCGGAGCACCCCCGCCCCTACGTCCGCCCCAGCACCATGACAAGGTCTTTTAAATTACAGGGACAAAGAGCAAAGCTCCCTTTCCAACGTACACAAAGTATTTTTTGAGTTTATTGGCTTATGTTGTTCTACATGTATGAACCCATAAACACACTTGCTAGTATACTTAATTGGATGAAAATTTCGAGAAAAAAAATAAACTGGAAAATGGCTCCGGGAATTGAGTTCAGAGGTGACAAAAACGTATAGAACGGTTCTGTTATGCAATAACTCTATATAAACTGAAGTTTTTTATTTTGGTTAGAAATATATAGGGGCTTGGTTTATTTTCTTTTGTTGAGCCATACTTTCTTATTATTCACAAATTTAAGTGGATTTTATTCATTCTGACTTTGTACTACTGATCCAGTGTTGACAATATCAAAGAAAAACCAAATTACATATTGAAAGAAATAGATATTTAACACATTTTCTGAATCGAAGAAAAAGGGCTTGATTGAACCCCTCAATTGATGGCGGAACCGCCCATGAAAATAAAAGTTGTACGTTGGTGGAGGTTTTGAGGTTGTCTAGAAATGCATGCCTGGAGATTCTAATTGAGAGCTTTTGGGTTGTGTTTGGATTGTCAATGAAGACGGTCGTCTTGTTTTTGGGAATTTGAAGTTGAAATTTTGAGAAATCAAAAGTTTGTTTGCCTTTAGAGGACATTACACATGCATGCCACTCAATGGTATATTGTGGCCACCTTAATTTCACTTAGAAAATCTTAGTACTCCCTCCGTCCCATTTTATTTGTCCTTTTTTTATTTTCGTTTCAGTTTTCAATCACTTATATCTTCCAATTTGAATCTCCAAAAATATGCAATTTTATTTAATAGTTCTCAATTAGGTCTATAATACAAAGTTTTCAAAATTACGAAAAACATTACAAATTGGGACACATAAGCGTTTAAAGAACAGCACGAATAACAAAAATGGACAAACAAAATGGAACGGAGAGAGTAGTAAGTTTGGGATTCGATGCACAATCAGAATCTATTTGATTGTATCCCCTCCAATGTCTTTTTTAATAACCAGATGTCCAGGGCAGATTGTCTGCACCTCGACCAATTCAGGGACCCTGAAGTTAAAGACCATACAAACACTCCGGTAGTCCCAAAGTTTGGAACGTGTGACCTCTATAAGATTCGAACATGCGACCTCATGAAAGATAAATACTTACTATTTTCTCATACCCATTTGGCCAAACGCCTTGGGTTAATATCCCCTCACAAGTTACAGCCTCTAACATATCAAGAAAAAGATAAAAAGAGTTCATCTAGATAGCCTTTTTGCTTCTACATCCTTTTTCTTCTTCACCACTAATAGCAAGTTTTTAAATTGGCTGCCAATTAAATCTACATCCAAAAATGAGACGTATTAAATCCAATGCTCTTGATCTGAGATGGTACTAAATGACCCCAAATTGGTGCATCAATAGTTTTATTTTATTTAGTTTTTAACCCTGTAGCAAGTTAAAAAAAAATGATTGGCAAATAACTTGACAAAAATGAATCAACTTGCTCTAAGAGCATCTTCATTGGTTGGGCCAAACTTTTGTTATTGTTAGATTTAAGTATGAGGGGCCAAAAGCATGCTCCATTCATTAGGCAAAACTCATGGCAAAATTTGCAACAATCAATTCTTGAGTCAAATTCGGAAATAAGTTTGACTTTGACAAATTTATCATGTCATCATTGATCTTTAAGATCTTCAATGCGTTTTATCTAACAAAGATAAATTTATCATGTCATCGTTGATCTTTAAGATCTTCAATGTGTCTTATCTGACAGTATAAAATTGATAGTTGAGCTAAAATAACTCTGCATTATTGGAGCAATATTCTGCCCTCTCTCTTTTGGACACTTTATTAAAAGAAGCTCAAACCTAAGATTTATGAAGGCAAACTTCACTTACAACCCATGTAGTTCGTTCGATGTGCAAATGGAACCCCTGAACTTCATTGCACATAACTCCCCTGTGATTTTTCACCATCAATGCACCACTAACATCCGTCGACGACTCCTGTAAAATGATGTTATTGTCCTCATATTCTCCCATTAAAAAGAGGGCAAATTTAAAATTATGTTTCTCCAATTCAAAAATACTTTCCAATATTAAACCCCAAACCAAAATTAAGCCCCAATCCAAAATTTTCCAGCAGAAATCAAGCCTATCGTATTTGTAATTTGTTTGCGGATGAAGTGAAGGTTAGGAAGGTTTGCTTGTTTGCTCCAACTGTGGGTGAAGTCCATGTGCAAAATCCAAAAATCAAGGTAAAAACAGACCCATTTGGACGTTTCAAAGGGGAAGAAATTGCTTCTACAATTTGGGTGGTGGAATGAGTTCCTTTAATTGCTTCAATCCATCATGTGTACATGGTTCAACATGTTCCGACAAACCCAAATTCAAAAGCCAATTGGAAGCCAAACCATTTCAACAAATACCAATTCGATCCGCCTAACAAATTGAGATAGAAAGTGAAACCCAATTATAAATCAATCCTTTTCTTTTAAAAAAATTGAATTAAATCCCAATTGAAAAACCACAATGGGATAATGAATAGGTCTCTGAAACAAAAATATTACTGCTAAAGTGCATTTGTTTAAGACATGAGGTCTAAGGTGTGGGATCCCCCCATGAAATGTAGTGATGAGAAGGAGGTTATGGACTAGAGAGAGATATGAGAGATAATAATGAATATGAGGTTATTTCAGTCTAAAAAAACATAGATTACCATCAACATAGACGCGTGAAATTCATTTCCCGTTAGTTGGATTTAAATGTCAACGGTGACAAAGCACAAGGGAGTTATGTGCTACAAAATGAAATTTAGGGGGTCCATCAGCACATCGACCAAACTGCAAGGGGGTGTAAATGAAGTTTCCCCGTATATGAACTGAACAACAATTTCGTCACATTGTTCCACCAAACATTTCTCGTCTTACCAATATCCCCCAAGCTATAACCATTCAGGCTGTTTTGGGGCTCATGATAAGGAGGGACTGGATTTGAACTCGCAACGTATCGTGTATTCTGCGTGTTTTTTCACGTTCTATATTTTTCTGTCAATCGAGCCTATTCAATAGACTGCATGACATTAACGTCAGAAATAAAAAAAAAAAGTTACTAACACATTCGTTTGTACATTTATATGTGCATTCTCTGCCACAAGTGATGTGAAATCCACCACCTAGTGATGGTGAGATTTGGCAGTACTTGTGGGAGCTTGTGTATTACGGAATTTAAATATGGGCGAGTTAGTAGCATTGCTCTTTGGAAACAGTCATATCAATTTTGCAATACTACCAACCAATCCCTACCCTCAAAATTTCCCTCAACATCCAAATATTAGGCCTAATATCGCAAAAGAAATAGTCTTCTTTACGGTCCGAGGTCGGACTACGGAGAGCAGTTCTTGTTATCCCGGCCATCCAAATTACTAGTGTTTAATGGTTAAAATATGTTGAAAGAATCTTCTCGAGCGCAATAGATTCTTACTAAAAAAAACCCTTTGTGAAATCTAAACCATTGATTACCGATCAAGATGGACGCCCGAGATTCAACTGATGAGAAGCCTCTGCAGTCCAACTGATGAGAAGCTAGTCCTTCGCAAAATTTGAACTCGCCCAAAATCCAAAACTTGAAGAACCAACTCATCTATTTTTGGTAAAGCTCTTCTCTGATTTTCCTGGTTGATTTTACCTGCAAAGTGGTGGGATGGGCCCAAGGAAGAGGGCCGTTTGTCTATCAACAGACAGATTCACCGCCAAGATTAGAAACAGTAATGATATGAATACTGCAAAGGCTGTCCAGCAGCCGCACATAGATCGATTTTGCGCCCATCTCGGGTCCCACAAAGATGATCGGAGCTTCTCATTTTGCTCAAAATATTTTATGCCTGAATTCTAAAGCAAAGTTGGATAATTCTTAAATGCCCTTACCGATATCAGATTATGATCATTTTTTGCAGGGACCCTAAAAAAATTTGAACAAAATGAGCGGCTCCAATCATCTCTGTGAGAGACGAGACGAACGCAAAATCGATCTGTGCGCGACTGCTGTACAGCCTTTGCTATACCTGTAGCACGACTGGATTAGAAACAACAAAATTTCTGTAGACAAAACAAGTGCCAATATAATCAAAGGTTCTAGCGAAGTTGTAAAGGAAAAAAGGAAGCATTCCACCACCCAAAACAATCAATGAAAGTAAAATTCTTGGGTTTACCATAAAGCAGGAGAAAGAAGCCCTAGGCCAATCGGAATAGAAAACACCAAGTGAAACTAGGGATGAAATTAAGAGCTCTCTCTGAAATATAGATCCACAAACCAGCTGAGTCGAGTTTTAGAATGATTAGGTTAATAAAGTCAAGTTTTAGAATGTTTAGGTTTGTTTATTAAGTTCTTAGCAAACTTGAACTTAAGTTCGAGCCCAATGAAAATTTGACAAGCCAAACTTGAGCCAAGCTAACCTAGGTTTGAGTCGAACTCAAGCTTGTTCACAAGTTTTAACGAACCATAGATATTCATATATTTATGAACACGTACAAGAACTACAAATAGAATTTGTATTATATGTACATAAATAAGGTCATACATAAACAAAATCACAGAAAATATACACATATAGCTTTATAGTACATGTAAATTTTATATAATTACCAAAAAAAATTATACTTATAAAATCTTCCTTGTGCACATATATAAGCTTATACATACACAAATAACATACACTCTAGGTTAAGCCTTATTAAACCGAATACTATAAGATGCATGTTCATCTCATTTATTAACCGAGCCTAAATTGATGCTCAAGTTTTCTTTTTGAACCGCGATCTACCGCAGGCAGATGCCCAAACAATGACCCAAGATGCCGTTTACTGCATTCATCCTGTGAAAGCACGTGTGCAGAAGTTTAGACACAGGTCAAAACTCCCCGGAGAACTCAATCAATTGCTATCATTCAACGGATGCAAAACCTAGTATCTCCGGCAGCACCAGTCCGTGAGTAACAAACTAACCTTGACCGCCCACACTCATGTCTAATACAAACTCATGTGTAGAACTCACCCTTGAAAACCAACTTACAGGTAAAGGGAGCCCAAGAGCTTATATACACAAGGCCAAGCCCATACTTTGTCGATGTGGGACATTAAAATCATAACAATTTCCGTTGTGATAGTAATCAAAATTCCCCTCAAAGCATGGTTGCAACGGTCTAAAATACTGCAGGAAATAAGTTATACTAGGAAGGAACAAATTAAAGCTTCCAGCTGAGAAAGCATTGCCGCTTTCCAGAAGAGAGTCTCTCCTTCGGTGCAATCACCACATTCAATCATGTAAGTGGCACCACCGACAAAAGCAAAAGCCCAAAACTAAACACTCAAGAAGATGGCCACTCTTCACAATGGACTCCATAAAAAACCAGTCCTGCTTGACAAGGACAAACTTTGCGACAGACTTATGGGAAGGAACTAGATTCAAGCATCACAAATACGTTAAACATGTTGCAACTGAATGACACTGTAAGGTGATGTCTAAAACTGAATAATCTTGCAGCTGAATTCCACACCTGCTACTAGCCAAAGCACCAAACCTAATACTAATAGGTCTCATAACAGCAGAAGTAAACCACAAGCAATGAAAAATATTAACAGTACTGAGAGTAGCATCAACCTCTACAAAGAAATGCAAGCTCTAACATGGAAGTGAACAATCACGAGGAAGAAGGCATTGAAATCACATGTATGCATTATATTCCACAGATGATGCACTCATAAAGGCAATGAATAGGTAAGCACAAAAGTATTCGACACTTGAGAGAAGGCACCTTGAATGTTCTATATGATTTCAGCCGATGTACATGAATGGACAAAAAGATTATCTTACAATTATTCCCAATGCCATGATCAATGGAGCATCACCGCATTTGTCCAATTGCAAGAACATTACAAGCCCTAGAGGCGTATAGGGTCCCAAATAAGGAAGATAAAAGATTCAGATACAGAGCCAACCCTCCGTTGCAAGAGTCTTCCTGTCACATTTAGTGCTCCAGGCTGCCCACACAATGCTGTTCCCGCAGAAAAATCCCAAGAACTACCCAGGCAAAGGAAGGGCAGCAGACCAGCCCAATTCCAAGATTTCACCCATGGACTAGATTTACATACAGAGGGGATTAAGAGGAAGGAGAAAATACAGAACAAATGTTGTGAATCCTTAGTAACCTCTCGGAAAAATGAAACTAAAATTCCCTGCTTAATGGATTGAAGCATCAAATCTTGGCTCATAGAAACAAGCTTGGCTGTTGCAGGACTGAAGAGCACAGCCAGCAATCCAAGACCAAACCTTCTTATCCACATCATAAAGGAGGGCTTTCCCTTGGTTCCAGGATGTGAAGCATATCAAGTTATCCTGCCCAAAGCACTCAAATCTCTCAGCCGCCAACCTCAATAGAGACCGAAAGTACCTAGGTGGCATCCTACTTATTTCAACCCACAAAACCTTTGCATGATCCAATTCCCAAATCCTCATACTTTGAAGAGTACAATAAAGACCAATCCTCCCAACTAGAAACAGTCGTTTCTGAGTGCCAGCAACCAGATACCCATCCAGCATAGACCTTGGGAATTTGGCTGGAATGTGTTCCCAGTATCCTGTATCGAGCCGATACATCATTAAACCAAGTGGCGAAAGAGTCTCCAGATACAACCTTGAGTCGCAAAATGCCATCTTTGAGGAACAAAGATTCACAGCAGGCATGATCTGGTGAAGTGACCAACAGTCAAGCTTCGAATCGTATACTTCAGTTGGCAATGTCTTGTCACCATAGATATCACTAGTGGCTATAATTTTAAACGACCGATCCAACCTTTCAACAACCAACATCAACTGCCTTTGCTGATTATAATGCATACTTGGCAATGTTCTCCAAGTTTGTGTAAGGGGGTTACACACTAGAGTTTTGAAAGTCGAACCATCAACTCCTGAGAAGCTGACAAGACCTCCTGAGGAACCAACTAACCAGAAAGCCCAGTGTGGTAAAAATGTGAATGGGATTCGATACCACTGTTTTAACGGCAAGCTAAAGACTGAGCATTGTAGGGTCTGTGAATTTTTCCAAAACGTAAGAAGACAAGGACCGTGAGACGGAACTTGTGAATGAAACTTAAGAAAGCCATTATCCTGTAAAATCGAATTCCACCGTTTGCAAACGGATCTGAGCCGGAAAATCATGAATGGAGGAACCCTAGCTAAGATTTCATTCAAAAGGTCTTCCGGTAACATTGCCCATATATTATCTTCCATTTGTACATCTGGGTGGATGGCCTTACTAAATGTAGCGACAGTCTCCTCATCCAAACCCCGTGGCTTAGTCTTAACCACCTTTTGCCTAGAAGGACTAGTATTCCTCGACCCTACACGGCCAATTGGGCTCGTGTTCCTGGACCCACCCCCAAAATGAGCAACTTGCCTGTGAGAACTATCCTCATCACGAAAGGACCCCGTGTTTACTACCCGGGAACTCGATTCTCCGGCAAATCTAGTTTCAGATGTTTCCCCAACTCCAGCCATGGCACCAATACCCGAAAAATCCGAACCCTAGTTCGTATACAAAGAGTGAAACATACAGAATTCCCAGTCCAAGATCCACAGACAACCCACTTCCACCATGATGTCAGTACCAAAAACCCTAGTACCCCAAAATTCAATGCTGGTTCACTCACCACATGTAGTAAAACCTAATTCAACCATCCAAATTTCAAATATATTCAAATTCTCCAACCTAATTGTGATAATCAGCTATCAAAACAAGAAAACCCTAAATCCAGACACTCCAATTTACAAAACCCAGATCATAAAAACATCAGTTCTTTTTTTTCTCCTTAGGGATTCAAGATGGAATCTTTTTGCAAAGAAACTGAAGTGATTCAAATGCAAAGATTGAATCTTGGTGCATGTGAATAGATCAGTAAGAGAGCGCAAAGATTGAAACTTTGTTGACTGACCTTTTTGCGAATTGGATCGTCTGGATTCTGTGGAAGGGAAATGTAAGCAGAAGAACCCTAGCCTTGAACGCTGTCTCTCTCTCTCTCTCTCTCTCTCTCTCTCTCTTGCAGGTTCTGTTGCGCTGACGGGGTTTTGATTGTATTTGTCCCTATGGCGAAAAACAAAAAAGGGTGCATTTCGAAAGCAATTTTGGAGGAATTTACTTGCTGCGAATAAGACGGACCAATTCAACATAACCAATCGATAGCAGCCACGTAACCATCTGATTACTATTAAAGGACAAATCCCTCCCGTTGTACTTGTCCCTTGTCAAAAAATAAAAAATCTGTGTACGATATGTACTCTATTCATATATGTGCTCCGATCGTTTTTGTGCAATTCGAAGTGGGTCCCACAGAAAATCTGAATGGAATATGTACTCTATTTATATGTGTGTGCAGATTTTTAAAAAATGCTAAGGACACATATATTTGTACATATATCTTTCACATACACTTTTATGGAGCCCACTTCGGGTTCCACCAATATGATCCGAACCGCTTATTATTTTTAAAATAATGTTTTAGGAGTTTCTGTAAAAAATCAACTCGATAGAATATCGGTAAGGGCTTTTTCAGAAATCGCAGTGTGAATCAGACTGTTTCACTCTATGATTTCTGAAAAAGCCCTTACAGATATCCTATCGAGTTGATTTTTTACAAGAACTCTTAAAAAAATATTTTAAAAATAATGAGTTGTTCGGATCATATTGATGAGACCCGAGATGGGGCCTATAAAAATGTATATACAAGATATGGGTAAAAGTGTATGTCCAAGTAGTATGACTGAAGACTTTTTGTGTCCCAACAAATCAACCCCGCATGCATTCTCTCTGTACAAAGCTGGTATGAGTACATATTCTTGAGTACATTCTCCGCGTACATAAGGCTTTGGGACTCATATCGAGTCTCGTAAAGATGATCGGAATTGATCATTTTTTAAAAATATTTTGCTTACGATTTTTGCAAAAAATCAGCTCAATCGAATGTCGGTAAAGACGTTTACGAAATATCTAACTTTGCTTTAGATTTCAGATCTAAATTCTGGGACAAAGTTAGATATTTTGTAAGTGCTCTTAACGATATCCAATTAAGCATATTTTTTACGAGGACCCTAAAGAGATTATTTTGAACAAAATGAACGATTTCGATCATTTTTGTGAAATCCAATACCCAAAGCCATATGTATGCGGGGGGTATGTACACAAGAATATGTACTCATATTCGTTTTTCTTTTTTTTGATCCGGTACTCATATTCTTTTCGTTTTGGTATTTTTAGACTCTTTTTTCCTTCTGAAAGTCTTACTGCACAGCAATTGTGCATAGATCATAGTGTGAGGTTCACTATGGATCTCATACAAATAATTTAAGTCGTTCATTAAATATAAAATATTTTTTCGCGGACCTTCACGAAAAATCAGAACAATTCGATGTATATAGTTACTCGATCCAATTTTCTGTGTTTGGATTGTGTTTTGAAAAGTTTTTTTAAAAATAGTAGGGATAATAAGTGGAGAGAGATAGAGAGAAAAATAGTGGAAGTAGGGAGAATCTAGGGGGAATTTTTTGAAAAATTCTTTTTGAGAAGAGAAGAGAACAAAAATCTAAACAACTAGCTATTTGGTATTTTTCTTGTCTTTACTGAACCATTTTTTGCTTTTAGTCATAATTTTTTTTTATTTTTATTTTTAGACTCATCTCGTCAAGATGAATATTTAATTTTCAAAATAATAATTTGAATCTAAAAAATTCAGAATCGAACAAAATACCAAAATATAATTTTAGCAAGAATGGGACAATAATTTAGCAAGAATAACGGGTACTTTGAAATACAAAAATAAGAGAGAGAGAGAGAGAGAGAGAGAGAGAGAATACACATACATTCATAATGTCACTTGACCCCGACGTACCCAAATGACTGAAAATTAGAGCACTTAACTTTTTAACTATATTTTTAATATATAAACAATTTAAAAAAATTAAGCACTCCAATTTTCATTCTTTTTGAACCAATGCGAAGATCTTATTATTTTGATAATATTATTTTAAAAAGTCATAATTAATTCTTATCTCTAGGACTCTCATAATCAGGTTTCTGCTTTATAAAGTTCCAAACAAAAGAGCATATACTTAATTATGAGAACCTTAGAGATAAAACTTAATTATGTTCCTTTAGAATAATATGATCAGAATAATAAAATTTTCGCACTGATTCAAATGGATTAAAAATTGGAGTACTTAATTTTTGTCGACTATTTCTATATTAAAAAATATGGCTAAAAAGTTAAGTGCTTCAATTTTCAATCCATTTAAACCGGTACAAAGATCTTGTCATTCTGATCATATTATTCTAAAGTGTCATAGTTAAATTTTGTCTCTAAAGCTCTCTCATAATCGAGTTTCTGCTCTATAGGATCCTAAATGGAAAAAAAAATTGCCGGCTGTCCTTGCAAAACTGAGAAAAGCTGAGTTGTTTACTTTTAATTGGTTGGGCGGATTCTCCCGTGTACACGGAGGGTCCGTGTAAAATTTATTCTCATATTGAAAATCGTTAAATTAAACCCGTCTCATTTGCTTATACGGATAAGTAATAGTTCGAATGACGAAACATGTTTGATGAAATCTAAGTTGTTGTCACATCTAGCATAAAAATGACTTGGTCTTTTTTTTTACAATAATTTCAATAGGTATGGAATTGTTTTTAACAATATAATTAACTCATGATTTTTTACAACGTTCGGCTAAATAAGCTAAGTGGCTTATTTTTTTGTCCTTATTTAAATTTTTTTGGCATTTGTTAGTTTTTTGTCAATTTTTTAGGAATTATTGATTCGTCATGACGTAAGGAATCTAAAAAGTAAAAAATTACGATCGAAACTTAATTTTTTTGAATAAAGACAAAAATAAGTCAATAAGTCAATTTTTTCGTCTTTATTCAAAAAAAATTGAATTTCAATCGTAATTTTTTACTTTTTAGATTCCTCTTATCATGAAGAAGCAATAATCTCCCCAAAATTGATTAAAAAAACTAACAAATACAAAAAAAATTTAAATAGTAATAAAAAAAAAGCCGAATGACTTATTTAGCCGAACTGCATATGTTCCAAATGGCTGATTTGATTGTTCTCTCATAGACTATATTTTTTTCTAGACAGCCCTTGACCTGATTTTCAGCAGCGGCTAATTTGCTGTGTATACAAACAAAAAGAGACACAATTATTCATCATGGCCGTTCATCTGGGGTCCACTATAATACCTCTTATGCTGGCCTGGCCCCCCTCTGTCTCCCTCCCCCACCAAGATTCAATGCTTTGTTCGGATTGCTATTTGAAAAAAAATTTCATCTTAAAAAACACTCATTACTCCTATTTTCAATTATTATTTATTTTTATTTTTAATTACTATTCTTTTTTTTTTTTCTATTTCTCTCCAATCATTACCTCTACTTCCAATCATTACTTTCATTTCTCTTTTCACTCATAACCCTACAAAATTTCTCAAAAATTTATCCAAACACAGCACACATGATTCACATAATCACATCTAATATTTCTAATGTTCAGTCCGGTCCAGTTTGGGTCTTTGTGCATCCTATTTGGCCACAACAATAATCAGAATCATTCATTTTATAGAGCTCGTTGAGTGAAATATACACCCTATTGAGTAACTTTGCTCATATACCGATAACTATATGAATCAAATAGATTTGTACGTGCAAGGAAAAAAACACCGGCGAAATATAGTTTGATACGTATTTCTCCATTTTTTTTCTTGCACAAATCTGTTTTGTTGATATAGTTATCCATGCTTGATTAACTTGATTTATGACGTTCGTATTCCTCTCAATGAGTTTTACAAAATGAACGATTCCGATCGTTATTGTGGACAAACAAAAGGCCCACAAAGCCTTAAACCGGGCCGCACCGGATATTAGTAAAACTGGCTGTTATCTTGCTCCCTCTATCTTGTGGTTGTGGAAGCCCTAAACAGCTGGCCAGTGGCTGGGTTAATTAAGTTGTGGCTATATTCCTTCCTTGTATTGCTCTCTCTCCTCTTCGTCCTCTTAACAGAAAATGCCACAAAAGATTGGCTTTAACTTCGCCTATGTTTGGGGGACAAGAACAAGGAGGTCACGACTGCTCTTTGTTACTTTTAGATATGGTAAATTTAGGTCGATCATAATGGCACGACACAATTTGTTAATGGAAGTGAATCCTCTCCGATCCAAGGTCTGGATTGGAGCTGACAGTCGAGATTTTAACCATTCAATTAATGGTTTGAATCTGCTCAAAAACTCTTTACAAGAAGAAATTAAATTCTTCTCTCGAAGAGTTTGTGAGAAAATTTGAAACCGTTAATTTTTCCAATGTGCGGCTCATATTAGGAGAGGATCTGAACGCTTTGTTAATTCCAATGAATGTCATTGCCACTGAAAGAAGTATCATGCGCGATTCGAGTCTTCCATATCGGCAATCACTGGTTCAAATGTCATTTCGGCTCTTGCATATTTGAGCCCTCCACTGCCGAGATAAAATCTGAAACATTAATTGCCGAGACGGACGACGCAGATCGCACATTTCCACCCCTATAGTGCGACCTACGCTACAGGGTCCGTGATTTCGGTTGTTGGAACTAAATTGTTAAAATGGTATTGGGACTTGAGGCCTGGAAAGAAATTTACAAAAAAGGAAAATAAAAAAAAATAAGACAGACGTTTACAATGCATTATCAATGGTTCGGCTCATTCAAAGCTTATACACTACGAGTTTCTTAGTTATTACAATAAATAATTCAAACGAGAACTTGTTTTTATACTCCGAGAAAATATCATAATTACATTGACTTTATATCAATTTTACTTCTTTGTAACTTATGACTTTTTGTCAATTTTTCTTGTCATGTCATTGAGAGAAATGAAGCAAAATCTAATTTGCTCCACTTTTCTTTCAAATCAAGTTCAAAATTTGAGTTTAATGAGGGGTAAAATGGTAATATGGGCATTCAAAATTGGAAAGTTTTGAAACAAGCACATTATTTTGCAATATTCCAAAAAAGAATAAGGGCACAACAAAGTGGGACAAAGGGAGTAATTTATTAAGTCTTCAAATTAAGCTCGACAAATTCCCTAGTCATGTTGAGAAACTTATAGACAAGGTAAAATTACTTCTTAAAGTTTGTCTAAGACTCAACTAATTAGTCACGGACGAGATTCTTTATGCCGACATTTAATGTAGGTTTGCTTTTGTCAGATGTTCTAGAGTCATAGATGTTGTTTTCGCAGTGGCTCGTGTCTTATATTCAGTAGTTTTGGTTCATTCCTACTATTGTGATGTAATCTTTTGCCTCCAAGTATTGAAATGAATTGCTTGATTGTTCTTCAAATAAAAAAAAAACTAATTAACAAACCAATCTTATACGATGCTGTTGATATTTGATCATTTATTTTTAATTTTTTTTGACATAAAGGATTAAACTCGACGTTCCAATGAATATCCGAAGTAAGCCCAATTTGAAATCACACCACGGCCCATCTTCCCGAATGATTATTGGTCCCACCCCTAAATGGGCCCATTGGTTTGCAGGTTCCAGAACATTTCACTGGCCCAGCTCGAGAAAGTATAATTATTGGGCTAATTATACAACCCCAATGGGTTATTCGGGTGGTCAAAACTTGAAACATAGGGGTATATTCCCTCTTAGTTATCAGGTTCAAAACCCATTAGGCGCCGTCAACTATTATGGTGTCCATTCATACGGGATTTTGCCCCGACTTCAATTCGTCCTCACTAGTGAACAGTGGAGTTGGTCTCTTAGAAATTAGTTGATATCGAAAGGTCGAGAAGGCTTATTACACCTAGCCAGCACGAAGCAAGACACTGGCGAATAATTATAAGTCCATTTATAAGTGACATTCATTTTGTATCACTAGCAAGGCAAATATGTAATGATGCTATATATAAGCTTTTACGCCCCAGGCAATTGTTGGTGTGATATACATAAAGTAGCAGCAAAAAGGAAAAAAAAATGGTGGCATTAGGTGTTTTTTAAATTTTACTGGGTCAAAGCAGTAGTTTAGTTAATTTTAAAAAAAAAATTCACTGGATGATGTACGGGCCAACTTGTGTGTACTTTGACAAATTTAGGGATATCCTGAAGTAAACGCCCGGGCAAATCCTCCGGTGGCCCTAAACAGTTGGTTCTTTATTGAAGAATAAATAAACTATTGCATTTCTCTAGGTCAAAAAGCATAGTTGTTAGCCAAAGTGCTTGTATCTTTTTCTTGTGGGAGGCCAGTGTTCGAGTTTTTGGTTCAGGGCTATGGACTACCTTTGGATCCACTATAGGCTAACTACCCCCTAACCCTCGCTGATGTATACCGCTTGGTAAAAAAATAAAAACAAAGCATAGTGGTTACGGGGAGATGACATACCTAAGATATATTGTGGAAAATAACTATGCAATCAATGATTCAATATAGATAGGTAAGAATAAAAGCATCCCTAAAATCAAGCATAGGTTCCATCTTGCTATAGTTAATTATGATACTATCTAATTTTAGTTTCATGAGTTATGTTTTTAGGTAGAAGTCTCAGAAAAGTTCAAAAAAACAAAACTGTGCAAAAAAAAAAAAAAAAAAATTCCAATAATGCAATATTGTAGTGAACGAGTGTTGAACTTAAACCATCTCCAACAAATATGTCAGATTTGACATGAAATGCTAAGTGGAAGAATTGGCATTTGAAGCAACTCCAACCCAATGGCTTCAAATTGAAGATGCTAGATTTTGTTGAACGCTTATGTTGCATTTCGGCATCTTAAAATTTAACATCATCAAACCCCATCTCCAACGTTGGAAAGTAAATACGAATTAGTTAATAGCTCAACTAAACGAGATAAATCAAGCCCCTATTAACCCATTGTGATAACTGCAAAAGTCTACACACTCAAATTTAAAATCACCTAAAATTCAAAACTACTTATTAACAAATTATTTGAGCACTTGGAACAATGGAAAGTGTTATGCTATAATATCTTATCTTGATGACAAACACTAGATATCAAGACAAGGACACTTTTCCACATGATGAAAGCTTCTTTTTAGTGGAAGAGAGCTAGGGAAAAGGTAGAGGTCACCAATTTCAAAAGGGAAAAAAGTAGCACATGAGAATATGAGATTATAGGCGTTTGAGGAGGAGGGGCCAAGAAACCTACCTACACGTAGGGATGACTTTCTACCACTTTCTTGTTGTACTTAACGGATTCATAGGTGGAGCCCCACCCTTGACGAATTATAAGAAGCTCGCGGCCTGTTTGTTAGATTGGAAGATGCTGTTAAGTGAGAGTGAAGTGCTTGACAGGCTGACAGCGGTGTCGGACGCCCGATTTTTCAAGAGAAAAAGAAAGGGGGATAAGAGTTTGATAGGTTAATCCGTGCCCACCCTTATCCGGCGTTTGGTTCCCTCTTGCACTTGGATTGCTAAAACCCCTGCAGGAGTCTTAGCTCATGCCACTACACCCCAGGATAAGCTTATTCGAGTGGGTTTAATGACCCGATTGCCTCTCCAAACTCTCTTTGTACTTTTACTACAAGGGATAATTAAGTAAGTTCTCATCACATTACTAAGTTTCTTACCATGTTGACACCAAAAAAAAACCATGGAATTACTTCACCAAATCGAACATTAATACTACTAAAAGAGCCTAGTAGGCTTTTGTTAAGGCTGAAAATGCGCATTAAAATGTATGAAAAAATGGATGAAAATGTTTGAAAGTGTATCAAAAAGTATAAAAAAATGTATTGGATATTGTGGGTTTTTGTCATTTTTTTTAGCCTAATGAAAACCCAGTGAGCTTTCGATAGTAGGACCCTTGTCAAATTGATGTCAAAGATGGTGATACGAAAGTCTGAAACCCGTGTTGAATCTGTCCAGACCCCAGACATCATTATTTCTACTGTTATACAATCTATTCTGAACCCTTTTTTTTTATTTTTTTTTATACCAGCTGAAATCAGTGTTGTTAGAAAAATTAGATTAACACCACACCTTAGAAAAGGAATCCAACCCTGATCAAATTATCCTGCCACCTAAATACACCTCTGAGCTTTGAGAGGAAAAAAAAAAAAAAACCTCTTAAGATTAACAAATCAGGTCCAATGAAGGGCTCACAAATGACGTAACAGGTCATTTTTAATGACTGAAGAGGATTTTTTTTTTGCAGGGTTGTTACAATTCCCAAACAACCCTCCAAAAAAAGTCTTGGAGGCTCCCCAATACACTCTCTCACCACTCAAATCTCCTTAAAAAATAACAATCCATTTAGGGCACCTCCAATACAATAATCTCTATTCCTCCATTTTGAAGGATCAAAATATAATTTTATATTAAAAAAGTGATTTTGAAGGATTTTACTATTTCTATTAACTCCAATCCACACATCTTTATTCCTCCAATCCTTCAACTTGAAAAAAAAAAAAGAAAAAAAAGAAAAAAAAGAGAAGAGATTTGGAGTTGAGGACCAAACTCGCCTCTCCAATCCAATATATTCTATTTTTGCCTCTATTCCTCCATTCCTCCATAAATTTTTGACCCTCCAAATATGGAGGATCAAAAGATTCAAAACCAGTCCTCCAAATGGAGATAAATATGGAGGATGGGTTAGATTGATTAATTTCTCCAAAATAGAAGAATAGAGAGAGATTTGGAGATACAGAGTATGTATTGGAAATGCCCTTAACGACTATATTTGGATATTTTACCATTGGTCGGGCAACTTGACTATGGAATGGTAATTAAATATGAGATAACTCATATACTTGCACTGAGATATGACAGAAAAATCATAGAGGAGAAAAAAAAAATCCAACTTTTAACAATTCAATACAACTAAGATAAGATCAAACGGTTTGCTAATTTGTTGGCCCTTCTCGAGCCCACTTTCATGATTGAAACCGTTAATAGTTTAGAGCTCGTTGAAGCCCTAAATTAGTTGGTTGGGTATCCATTATTGTAATTACAGAACACCTCTTTTCTTGAATAAAAATTCTTTGCCACATTGAATCCATTCATTCGTATCAAAATAACTGAACACGATCTAATAGATGAAATAATCGTGATGTATACTTTATTCTCAAAATTCTCGTAGATTATATGGTACCTACTATCAAAATAATAAGTGAGAACGGAATTTTGGTCTCTATCATTTAATAGGTTATCGGTGTCAACGGTGACAATAGCAATCTCACAGTATCCCGTTATATAAATCCACTATCTACCAACGGGACCCTAATTGAAGCTAGATGGGAGTTTTAGTCACCATCTTCTTCAACTGGTGTTCAACGCTTATTCACGGATTGTTGTGACTTTGAACATGTGTGGAATTTTTCGGTGCTGAGTGGGTACCACCTGAAAAAATCTATCGGTGATCCCAACCGTCCAAACGTGTTTTGGATGGCCCAAATTTATTCTCTCTCTTCCCTCACCCCACCACTTCCTCTCCTCTTTTTCTATTTCTAAAATCTAGACCGTTCAAAACACATTTGAATGGTTAAAATTGTCGACATGTATCATGTGTATAGTATCCAGCCAGCGCCCAAAAACTTCTCCTTTCTTCTCTATAGGTTTTCAGTAAGCAAGATATACAACACCGTAAGAGACACGTCATAAACAAATTCCACATCGCAATGTATTCAACAAATTATCCGCCTTGTTGGACGTAGGGTCCAAAATATTTTTTCTAAGCCTCCGTTGAGTTGTCGGGATTATTGTGTTGAAAATTGATTTTCAAAAAAAATGAAGTGAAGTAAGGAAAACATAAAATTTATTTTTCTATATTTGTTTTCTTGACGAGATATCTTGCAGGAATCTAAAATTTCTTTTTTTTTTTATTTTTTGGCAAAACTCATTTTGCAAAAAAGTGTTTTCCAAGTAAAAGTTAAAGTTATGGGTCCTATAACTTCCAACAACTAAACACACAGAAAGTTAGAGAATTTGCTTTTGTTTGCATCATTTCCGTGCAACTAAACGGAGCCTTAGGAACAAGATCTCTCGACACCCGAGGAGAGGAACATTCTTTGCGAGCATGGAGCTGGTCAAACATTATCTGGCCATGCGTCACATTCTTTTACTCTCCCTTGGAACCTTCTCGATCGGGACAGATAGATGTCTTGAAAGCAATTGGAATTAATCAACTAGTTGACCTAACAGTTAGCCTTCACATTGAACAGATATACTATATCGGATTGATAACACTACGACCAATGGTGGGCAAAAGATATTGGGAATCTATAATGCCACTCCCTAAAAATATAATGTCACTCCCGAAAGGGATTGCGGTTATCAAATTTGGGGAGTGGCATTATCAATCCCTATATGGAATCGATTTTGCAGAGTGACATTATAAATATGGACAGTGACCTTATCAATGCCCAAGATATTGAATTGGGGGATAGTGTTGTGCAGGAGAGTGACATTATCAATGCCCAAGATATTGATTGTCGAGATGAGATCCGAGCCGTCGGATGCACGATCCGACGGCTCAAAAGTGCGCAACATGTTGTTGTGCACCTTAATGCATAGCACCAACCCGAAGTCCTAAGATATTACCCTATTTGTTACATTATATTACAACCTCTATATTATTAATCATGAGATAATTCCCTACCTTGTAGTCTTATTAGTTTATGAAAAGATGTGTGTGTCCCATAATTTGATGCGGATGTTATTAAACTTGGGAGTTGTGACTCGCCCACAAGTAATTATTCAATAGTTTAGGAGTACTGCCACGTGGTACTCTGGACCACTTTTTACGATCACTCATGTTTGTGGGGTCCGTACACTTAGTGGTAGATTTCATATGAATGTGTGATTATTGAGTGATCCGGAGTATCACGTGACAGTACTCCCAAGCTATTATATAATTTCACCTCGCCCGTGGGGACTCATATCATGAAACTACAAGTACACGGTCCATATGCCTAAACAAAACTAAAAGGACTAAATAAAAATATACAAAGCCCTAACAAGAAAAATAAAAAGATCTAAACTTGTACAAAGACACAATCTTCATTTATCAACACCATCTCCATTTGTTGCCGTCATTGTCGTGTTATTTTCATCTTAAAAATTGCGAAGATCTGTCACGGCGGCTGAATCTCGGTCATTTTACTGATTAGCTTGTGCATATGAGATATTGGAAGGATTGGTCTATGTATTTAGTATTATGAATATGGAGTATAGTTAATCGAAAAAATGATAACTACTAGGGTAATTGCGTGGCTTAATTGGATTACTGCATAAATAACAATGACATAGTGTAGGATTAGACGCAGGCGCTCTCAGTCCTATCCTTGGCTCTGCGCCTAATCTGCATATCAAACAAGCCCTCAAGGGCTCGTTTGGATGCAGTCTTGTGAAGGGATATAATTTATCAAATATTTTACAATCACACCCAAAATTACACATTCAAATACACATTATCTCACAAAACAACATAAGAATCCCACACACTACACAAGGGTCACAAAACACAAGGTTGTAGCATCTCTCATAACTTGTCTCCCCTGTAAGACCGTGGGCCCCTCCTTATTCCCTGATTTGGGAACCCAAAAACGAAGGGATCTTCGTTTATCCCCTCTTTCGTAAGACCGGCCAATACCCCCTGGGGGGATAATTTATGGGTGGATTTTATGGTGTTATTAGTTAATATTCTCGGATAAGATCGAAATAATACCTCCTCTTCCTCTATTTCAACTACGAAACAATATTATCTCCTCATTTCATCCCCCGTAATGATTCACACACATATGTTTTTGCACATATCTTACATATACATTTTTGTGGGGTCCATATCGGAGTCCCACAAAATGATCTGAACCGCTCATCTTTTTTTAAATACTTTTTGAAGGTTTCTTGTAAAAAATCAGCTCCAACGGATATCGGTAAGGGCTTTCTCAGAAATTGTAGCACGGATCATTCTGTTTTGTCCTACGAATTCTAAAAAAGCTCTTACCGATATCCGTTAGAGCTGATTTTTTACAGAAACCCTCCGAAAAGTATTTTAAAAAAGATGAGTGATTCAGATCATTTTATGGGACCCCGATATGGATCCCACAAAAATATATATGCAAGATATGTGCAAAAAACATATGTGCAAGTAGCATGGTTGTTTCTTCTCTCATTTGAGCCCGACATTTTATTTGTAATTACGTAGAAAATGACCTTTATGATATTTATTTAACAATCCTTTTGATATTAATATTATGAAAAACTACTGATCTGATATTATTTTCTTGCAGTGTAATATCATATTAGTATAAAATATATTAGTTATATCAGTTTAATTTATCTGGTAGATTGAGTTGGTTTTAAATGTTTTGAAACAACTTTGCGACCTTCCAAACCTCATTTTTGACACCCGGACTATTTTTTCTAAACTTTTCACACCTCAAAGATTATACCTTGTTAATATCATATTTTATTTATTTATTTATTAATTATTTATTCGTTATCTTTCAAGATTTTACAAACGAAAAATCTTTACAACCTTCCGAAGAACGTCTACTTTTATTCCCCCATTTTTAATACCTCATCCAAACCAACTACTATTTAATCATTTTTTATAAACATCACATTAATGTGGATCATTCATTATTAACTAATATCCCTTACTATTTTATCCTCCATTCATAAATAATACCATCAATCCTTATCCCGTATCCAAACGAGCCCTATAGTCTAAAATGGAGTAATTCTCAGGACAAACGATTACTAGTAGTTCTCTTATCTAATTCGAAACGCTATGTACACAAACGCCAGCACATGGCTTCCAATAGACCCTACACCGTACACATAAAAATTCACAAATATCAAATGATTTTAGACACATCTGCGTAAGTCCCCGAGAACCACATTCTTCCCCAAATTTGAGTTTACACAAACATCTTTTTTCTTAGGCTAAATTCAGCCAAGTTTTATGGACTTTTTATTCTTATTTAATTTTTTTTGAGTTTATTAGTTTTGCGTCTAATATTTGTAGATTATTAATTCTTCTCATCAAGACAAATTGAAAAAGTAAAATTTTTTTTGACTTGTACCCAAATATTTTTGAAAATATCTAAGATAAAATCCAAAAAGTCAATTTTCAAATATTTTTAAAAATATCAAAGATAAAATTCAAAAAGCCGATTTCTAGACTTTTTCTTAGATATTTTCAAATATTATTTTTTCAAGAGAAATTAATAATACATAAAAATTAGTCGCAAAACTAATAAATATACGAAAATTTTGAATAAGGACAAAATATAAAAAAAAAGAGGCTTGGCGGAAAGCTTATAGTACGAATTTCGAATCCAGGAAAGGCAACAAACAGGCCCCTATCCCGACACGCGTCTTTGAGAACACAAAACAGCGCATCGTCCTTCCGCTTCCAACCTCGAGCCTCACTCAAAATTCCCACCTTCCTTATTTAACGCACGTGCCCTTCTCCTTTTTAACGCCGGAATCCCCTCCCCCCTCTCTCTCTCTCTCTCTCTCTCTCTCCTCGCCCTCTCTCTCCAAACATTTCCTCATCAAAACCCCTACCAGCAAAGTTTCCATTGTGCCCGTTTCCATTGGTGTTATATATATATGTAAATGCAGAGTGGTGTTGGGTTGTAGCGTCTGATCGGGCGAAAAGGGATGGGGGCGGTGACGTCGTCGATGGCGGCGAGGTTCGCCTTCTTCCCGCCGAGCCCGCCGTCTTACAGCGTGGCGGCGGACGAATCCGGCGGGAAGCTGAGGATCACCGACGTCGCCGAGAGGGAGAACGTCGACGTGCTGAAGCTGGCGACCAAGAGGGGGACGCAGATCGTGGCGGTGTACATGCGGAACCCGGCGGCGTCGCTGACGGTGCTGTACTCGCACGGCAACGCGGCCGATCTGGGTCAGATGTACGAGCTGTTCAGTGAACTCAGGGTCCATCTCCGGGTCAACTTGTTGGGGTGAGTTGACTCTGTCTAAGATTCGAAATCTGGGATTGTCCGTCATTGTCCGGTCTGAAACGCGAGAACTTATTAAAAAGAATGCATTTTCATCGAAAAAAATGCAAACTTTTGCATAAATTAATCAAACTCATTCAAAAATTTTGAGTATTTTTCTACAAAAATGTATTAAAGTAAAGAATTCGTTGATATTCAGTGATATTTTAGCTTTTCAATGGACTGAGAATTTGATGGGCTGAGTTGACTCAGTTTAAGATTCAAAATCTGGTATTGTCCGTCCCAACACAATTGTCCGGTCTTAAAGTGAGAACTTAATAGTAAAAAAATGCATTTTTATCGAGAAAAATGCAAACTTTTGGATATAGTAATAGAACTCGTTCAAAAAATTTGAATATTTTTCTAGAAAAAATGTATTATTCTTGAGAATTCAATTTATTTTCTGTTCAGTGAACGGAGAATTTATCTCTGAGTTAACTTGATAGGGTGAGTTGACTCAGTTTAAGATACAAATTCTGTGATTTATTTGTATTTGATTTTTACACGGAAAAGCTTCAGCATTTGCACAGTGGATCAGCTCCTCTCCGTACCCAATCCCTCTCTACACCTCTTTGTACTCCTATTTTGTGGATTCATTCCGGGCCCACAACTGGGATCCTAACTGTTCATCTTGCAGAAAAGTCAACTTGATTGATTATCGATAGGCATGTAAGCAAGTTGCATTTTGTTATGTAATATGAATAGCATATACATTTTAAACTTAAACAGGACAATTTAAGGAGTGATTATGTATGGAGAGGAGCTGATCCTGAATCACAAGTACATGATTGTGTATCGTCTGTCATGTTTACAGATTGCATATTTGCAAGCATAATCTGTTGATTTCTGAGTAAAATTGATCAGATCATATTTGCGATGGATGATATTTTGTTTCCTTAGATAATGCAGACTGTGCAATCCCAATATATATATTTTTAAATCTTGATACAGTCAATTGAGAATTGTGCGATAAAGTAGCACATGTTTTTCCTTGTACTTGCAAAACTGTTTAGGTTGGCTGGAGATTTGAAATTTCTTCTTGAAAATGACCGATAAAGTGGGCGGGTAGTCTTTTTTCAGAACTGCTTGTGTGCATTTCTTTTCGAAAAACTAACCATTGGTTTGCTGTGGTGGGGATATATTAGGAAAAGAAAACCTATTTCCTTTTCTTTTTGTTGCCTTTTCAATTCCAAATCTTGATTCAGAAAACCCAATAGCTGGATCTTGTAAAAAAAAAACTCAATGATATTTGTTTCTGATTTAGAAAGCTTAAAGGGTTTTGGTGACGGCGTTAGGCTGAATTTAAGTATGAGGTAGATGAACACACACTGGAAATAAGACGATTTGAGGTTTGAAGTGCTATGTAAGAACTTGGAATTTCTTCTTTGTTGCAGATACGATTACTCAGGGTATGGACAGTCCACTGGGAAGGTAAGACATGATTAAAGATTAGTTGGAGGAGTGTTTAGGAGTTATACCCGTGCAATTTAAATTCTTAAGCTTGTGCTATTTTCTGTTTTGATAGCCAACCGAGCAGAATACTTATGCGGACATTGAAGCTGCGTATAGATGCCTAGAAGAAACTTATGGGGTTAAGGAGGAGGATGTTATATTATATGGGCAATCTGTTGGAAGTGGACCCACGTTAGACTTGGCATCACGTTTACCAAGATTGAGGGCTGTTGTTCTTCACAGTCCAATCTTATCTGGACTTCGAGTCATGTATCCCGTGAAGCGAACATACTGGTTTGACATATATAAGGTCCGGTTTTCTTTTACTGTGCAATTACGTAACCTGAGATTTAATGGTTTATAATGGTTTGAGATTACTGATTAATGCTTCTTCGTGGTGCAGAATATTGATAAAATCCCATTGGTGAAATGTCCCGTGTTAGTAATTCATGTGAGTATTCTAAATTTTCTATGTTTCTGGAGATGATAATGTTACCATATTCTCTTTGTTACTTTGTTATGGTTTGATGAGCTAATAAGATGAGTAGCGAATCAAGTTTCAAAAATTAATCAATTTCACATTAAAATTACTTGATTGCTGCTGTTTTAGAATGGATTGACCGAAAGGTCCGAAACTGCAGCATTTATTTGCATTTGTGCCTTATCTATTCTAGGTTTACAGAATTAGTTGTAGATTTCTATTTTATGTGGTCTATTATTACTCGCTTCTTGTGGTGTAGTTATGTCCAGTCACTCATTCATTGAGATGTCATTTATTAGCACTTTCAACTAATTAATTCTTGAAGCCAAACTATTTCTAGGCGCAGGTTAATACAGGTAAGTACTTTTTGGCTGCACAAATGTTTATAGAAATAATTACGATTCATCTAGAAAACCGTGCTTTGGCTATAGTGTGGGAAATTCTTTCCAAAGAATTTCCCAGAACAAATGGTGAGTGGATTATGCGATCTGTACGGGGAAGACACATTTTCACAAATAAACCCCTGGAATATATACACTGACTTGATCAGAGCCAAGAATTACTCCGACCTATGACCCTGGCTCGGCAAATTTCTTATGCACTACAAAAGCACCCTTTCAGTTCCTTCGTATATCACTGGCCACCATCAGCCCTCAAAAGAATACAACAGAAACAGCCAATAGGAGGAACTTCCTTTTAAAACTTTTCCTACTTCGAATGCCTCGATCTTTTGACACTTCCATCTCTCCTACTGGTTCTTACTTCTTTGTAAGGTTAGCTAAAGACACGTGGCGATATTAAGGTATGGGAAGCCAAAAGTCACAACCAAACGCTCTATACTAGAACATCAGGGGTTTCTTATTTGTAACAAGCATTTTGTGGCAGCTATCAAGACAGCTTAGTTTTTACAATCAACTGTAGTCATATTTATTGTGTGTGTGTGTGAGAGAGAGAGCGAGAGAGAGAGAGAGAGAGAGAGAGAGAGAGAGAGAGAGAGAGAGAGAGAGAGAGAGAGAGAGAGAGAGAGAGAGAGAGAGAGAGTACGTTTATTGCAGTTTTTTCTTGGACTTTCAGAGAATTTATGTCTGGAAAAAATATTTCTTGTTAGTTAAGTTTCCAGCGCTGGCAGTACATATATTATACGCTATGAAGTATCCACAATATCAGATACCGATACTTGCTGATACGTATCCTAGAAGTATCCACAATATATATATATTTAAATATTATTTATGAATCCGAACTGTTATGAAATTAAGATTGTGGCACTTCTTACATAGCAGTAGTAGAGTAAAATTGTTAGCCATTAGGATTAGGAATGATGAACATGATAGATTTGTAGCACTTAACTTACTTTCTAGAGAGAGACATTGTGAGATCCTGGGAAATATCTTCTTTTTTAGAGTTTTTTTTAAACATTTTTATCGTGTCATTCGTGTGTACGATAAAATTATACTTCAATAATTTACCAACAAGTAGACTTCTATACAACAATATTGCATGAGGAAAAGTACAATTATTGATCTCTGTTCTTGTCATTATGGGTCATACAATTTTTAAAAGCTATAAAAATGTCTTTTAATCATAATGTATCCTAACCGTACTCTTTATCTTCTTTTTTTTTAGATTTTCTCGTACCTATCAGAATCCACACTTCATAGCTATAGTATTGTTGGTCTGTGAATGAACAGTACATATATTGTATTGTACTGTCAAGACCCATGTATTTTTTTTTTGGAAATTTGTGACATTGTGTAAAATGTCTTATTGGCTATTAGATATAAGTCTGCCTTGTTCTTTGAGTTTCACTACCATGCCACTTTGACTTTTATGCAAGCAGAAACTCAGTGCCATTAGTAAACTTGATTACTTGAACATATATGTTAGAGCTTGTCCCACATTGGTTAATTATAACCTCCAAAACTAGTACACAAGCCTAGGTGGCCTCCCCACTCATTCCCAAGTGGTTGTGAGTTTGATGCTTTAACATGGTATAGTTAGGAGTTAGGCTTTCAGAAACTTTTGGGCAATACTCTCGTGATTGATTGCCCCGTTTGTGTCATAAGTGCCCCTTGTTTTGTTATGATCCCAATATTATTTCGCCACGTGCAAGTCAGAGGTGGTACGTGCGGGGAGTGTCAAGAGCTTTTCCAACATTGGTTAATATAACCTTAGAAACTAGTATATGAGCTTGGGCGGCCTCTTCACTCATTGCCAATTGCTTTTCAGTTTGATGCTTTAACAACGTATAATAATAAACAAAGTGTGACCTTTAATTTCGAACCATGCTTCTGTTTAGATGCTTTTTTATCTCTGTTTTTGACTGTTGGTTCATGCAGGGAACTGCCGATGATGTTGTGGATTGCTCCCATGGTAAGGAGCTGTGGGAGCGATGTAAAGAAAAGTATGAACCATTGTGGGTTAAAGGAGGGAATCATTGTGACTTGGAGATCTACCCAGAGTACATAAAGCATCTTAGGAAGTTTATTTCAGCCATCGAGAAATCGGCGCATTTGAGAACTGATTCCGGATTGAGTATAGATTCTGAGAATTCCAGATGCAGCACGGATTGTCGAGACAAACCAAGATCAAGTACAGATCAGAGGGAGAGGTCTAGACCAAGTATGGAAAGAGAGATGCCAAGACATAGCATAGACAGAAGGGAGAGATCAAGATCCAGCATAGACAGGAGAGAAAGATTGAGAAAGAGTGTTGATCATTCTGAGAAAGCAAATAACAGCACAGATCAACCGGAGAAAGCGAGGAACAGCATTGATCGGTGGGACAAAAACTATACTGGCTTCAATATTGAATAACTTGTTTTTTCTCACTACACATTTTGCTCAATTTTGTGATTTACCTACGATATAATACTAGTTTTGCTGACTTTTGGAATGAAATGGTGGCAGCTTTGGAGATATGATGAGGTCGGTGGGATTGTGCAATATCGATTGTTTCAAGCCTACTGGAGCTGGGGTCTGAGGATGGGAAGAAAGGTCAGTCTAAAAGTCAGGTTGTTTCTGGATTTGTCCCTTTTCTAATTAGTCTATTGGTTTCATTGGGTTTTGGGAAAATGTCTTTTCGTGTTCCTGATAGACAATAGTACATTAATTTATCCAGGCAGATTATGTATCTTGTAAACTTTTCTGTCGAAACTAATAAATCTGACCCTTACTTCTCTCCCTCATTGTTTGATTGGTTGTCACATTTTGAAAACTGTTTTGCTTTTGTTGCGAGTTTGGTTTTTGTTGACCATTTTGTAGCTTGTGAACTTTCTGTCAGGCCATTGTTGGTGTTAGGGTAAAATTTTCTGTTCCCCATATCTTCAGGGGCGGATATGGAGTAGGGTTTATGAAATACCTAGGATGCGGGATGTTTAATCCCTGCACATTCTCTATTTGTACATTTCAAACCTATCGAACATTACTTGTGCTCTTTTGGTTGCTTTTTGAAGATTGTTGAGCATTAAGACATGTTCCCTTCTGTTTAGATGTTTTGACCGATGACTTGTTGGAATCTATATCATTTGTATCCTAACCAGTATGCCAAGAAAATGAATCAATCCAGCAGTTGGGAGTTGTGAACATCATCCTGGATTATGTACTTACAGGTCTTCTGGTCATTCATGTTGGTGGTGCCCCGGAAAAGGAAAAGCAGATTCAGGGCGGTGTTAGTTGATGGCAGTCGATGAATTGAGAATACGGAATATGAATTATGTGTTTCCAACGTGTGTAGCATTCTGTGATTTGAGGATCTTTGATTTTCCGATATGTGACGCAGACGACCATATGCAGATCCTGGCACAATTGTGTTTTGATTGTTCAACGCACATGGGTCTAACACATGGACCCACACCTGAGCACGCTTTTTTTATAACACATCTGTGTTTGGATCTGTCGGGATATCTGTAGCACGTTTTCTCGATGAAGTACCCATAATCAACAGTGCCACAAACAAAATTGCCTTTACAGGGAATGAATATGCTTGAGGAAGAAAACATGTAACATATTCTGTGTCTGTGTCTATATCACATTGCCTTTGACAATTGATTGTAACTTTGTAAGGGGAGGCAATCTTTTCCGACCCCAAAACATAACTTTAGTCCATAACACTTCATTTCGACAACAAAAGGAAAAAAAGTAGTGTTAGAACACGAATACTCGATAGATATTTCACGTTCGATTGGTCGTTTGAAATATCATGTGGCGAAGTAAATTATCCAACTAAAGGACCAGAAAATTATTTCACTCTCTTCTTCTGTAGTAGTAAAAGAAGTTGAACTCAAAAGGTGGTTTTTTTGAATTGCAAGTTGAACTCTTTCAAAACACTACAGTTGGGAGGGGGTGTGGGGGGACAGCGGGGACAGCTCTCCCCTCCCCCCGGGGGGATTGGGAGAACATAAGCGGAAGGTAAATTCCACTTCTTTTTCCCGCGAATGTTGGTTGTGTTTCTCACCGGAATGTCGACAAAAGTTCGCCGGATTTTTGTCAGAGAATTGCCGGAGGACGACTAGATCAATATCATTCATAACAATAGAGCAATACCACTCATTACAGTATTTAGAACGAAATTATTCTGAGAATATAAATTCATAAAGGATAATGAGGGAGTACATTCTTTCTGGAACCGGCTTACGGAGAGGCCTCTGCTACTGTTTTATCGTAGTCATTCATTTTTGCGTTCAACGTTTCATATTTTAATAAAACTCTTTTAGGGTTTCTTGGAAGAAATTTGTTAATATCTGAACCGTTAAAAACACTTTTGAATGGTTAGGATTACACGGACGACACTTTGCAGTCCAAAAACAGACGGCAAAGAAGCTAGATTCTTCTCTTTCAAGGTGAGAGAGAAAGCTCTCGAATCCCCCGTTTCTTTTTATATGTCTAATCCTGTTTCTATGTGTAAAGCAATCCGATTTACATGATAATTTTTCATCTTTTACTAAACATAACCGTGAATCAATGGTGTATTTCATCTACAATCACAGGGAATTAATATGTGGGGCTTTTTACCTCTAGGTCCAGAAATAAAAAGTACTCCGTAATTCCCAACCGTGAATTAATGGTGTATTTCATCTACAATTACCAGGAATTAATATGTGTGCTAATTTCAAAACAAGACCGAATAAGTAAACAAAGTTCGGTCTTACTTTGTCAGCCCATTGGGCTGACGATAAGCACACTAGAAGACAAGGAAAACACGTATTTTTGCTTTACTTTTTATACCCTTTAATACACATTCACATACTCACTATTGTCAGCCCATTAGGCTGATTTTAGAATTTTCCAACAAAGTTTACCCTCGGCTCGAAACTATGGAGCATTTTTTTTTAAGAAAGAGCAAAAATCGAATGGGGGATGGTGCTGAGCACTGCTGTGCGCAGCACCATGTTGTGCGCAGCACCATGCTGTGCACCTCTGAGCTATCGGATCGTGCATCCAACGGCTCAGATCTCATCTCGGCAATGAACGGCTCTCGATCGTTGGTTGCCGAGATGAGATTTGAGCCGTCAGATGCACGATCCGATGGTGGAGGTGCGCAGTGTATAACACCAACCCGAAATCCAGCAAAAATTTAAACCAAGTTTTTTTTTTTTTTGAGAAAGAGCGAACTAAACAAATTACAACAACACCACAAAGGGAGAAAAAAAAACTAGATCTAAATAGTGACATAAATAAAAATAAACGGTAGTAATAATGCCAAATTTTTTTTGTTGGTGTCAAAACTCTAATGCATAAAAGTTTTGTACTGCACATGATACAAGTCTTTTGTACACTAGAATTTTGACACCAACAAAAACTGTTTTGGCATTATCATTTCTCAAAATAAAAACTATCAAAAAAGAAGATCCGATAAAAACCAATATGGACACCTCTGTTGCCGCCTTCATGGCTTGAAACCAAGTTGGTAACCAAATTAAAAGTGCACAATAATCTTTTCTTTTTTCCCTAGTAAGTAACCCTGTTTGGAACTTATGGAAAAGAAAAGAAAAGAAAAGAAAAATTAAAAAAATTTCCCTTTCATTGTTTGTTTAAATGAGAAAGAAAGAAGAAAATAAAAGTATTAAATTCAATAAATAATAAATTTTGCCTCCTATTTTTCTCTCATTTTCTTTCCTTTTTCTTTTGCTTTCTTTTCTATAAGTTCCAAACAGAGCAGAGTAAAAGGCAATTTCATTTGTGGTTAATTCAATTCACTCATTGACTTGTCTTCCAATTAAATTCCATGTACAAATGAGAATTAATTTTTGTTCGATAATTCACTTTATTTTCATGTGTACTTTTTCTTTATCTTCTCTGAAACTAGGCTTTGATCAGTACCGTCGGTTAAAGTTGGCGCTTCAAAGCCACTTCTAACAGCCAGAACAAGGTTTATCAAGGGTTTATAGTCGGCCACACTACCCACGTACTCTCTCCCTATCTCTCTCTCTCTCATATTCTTTGATCTCTTGATTCTTTTGCCTAATTCTTGATGAACCCATTTACAGAACCGATTTTTCTTGATTTTCTTGCCATTTCTCCCGCAAATTTTTTGAAACACTTTGATGTCCAATGGCCAAACCCCATTTGTTATAACGATTGATCACTCCCTTCCAGTCCATAAACCCTCGTTTTTGCAACCACAGAAATACCTAGTTATGTGGAGGAGCATATTGAAGATAGTCTCGTCCAAAACCCCAGTAAGGTATTCCCTCAATCCCCACTCTTTCTTTCGTGCTTGCAGTTCCATAGGGGTTTCACAGGACTCTATCTTCCAAGAAAAGATGAAATTTGGCCCTGATATGGGATTTCCCGACATGGGTTTCCGTCGAAATGGCGAATTCTTGCCCCAAGATGAGTTTTTGGGGAGACCCAGTTTTGGGTTTTTGAGAAATCAAGTTAGTGTTAATGGGTTATGTCCCAAAAGTTATATGAGCGTTGCCGAGGCCGTTTCGATTTCGTCTACGGATGCAGAAGATGATGCCCCAGTTGGAGATGAGGTTCATGAGTTGTTGGAAGAGATTAAGAAAGAAGATAAAAGAGAGGGGGCATTTAGGAGGCGGGCGAGGCAGAGAAAGGAGTGGGGAATGAGTCCCAGGATATATAATATGCTTAGGAAGCGGCAGGTGAAGATAGAGACGGAGGCTTGGGAACAAGCAGCGAAGGAGTACAAGGAGCTTATAGAAGACATGTGCGAGCAAAAGCTAGCACCCAGTTTGCCTTACATGAAGTCCTTGTTTCTGGGTTGGTTTGATCCTCTGAGAGAGAAAATTGTTGCTGAGCAGGAATTGTGCCGCCTAGGGAAGAATAAGGCGGCCTATGCACCGTATTTTGATCAGTTACCAGCTGATATGATGTCGGTTATTACAATGCATAAATTGATGGGATTGTTGATGACTGGAGGTGAACATGGTGGAGCCAAGGTGGTAGGAGCTGCTTGTCTCGTAGGTGAAGCTATTGAGCAAGAGGTATGCAAGGGAAAAAAATTGTTCCTCCATTTTTTAACTTGATTGTTGAAAAGTGTTTTTAAGAGATTACTTGGAGCTGAGTTTATGGTGTAAAGTTAACTTCTAAGTTTAGATTTTCTAGTTAAATCTTCCTATATGGGCATGCATAGACAGCATAATTAATTGCATTTGAAGTTTGTATTTCAGTTTAGATGTAGGGATGCTGAAAAGCCTTATACAAGCTTATTGGTGTGGGTAAGGGTAAATGTATATGCATAGTAGTATTGTTGCCCATTGAATAGTAGAAAGAATGAGGTTTCACATGTAATTCTATGTCATCAGTGTGATATCGGAACCATTTTTTTTTTCCTTGCATGGACATTGAACTAAATGGGGGAATGGTAAAAAGTAGATGCATAGAATTAGTGTTTCCTGTTGAATCATAGGAAGACCGTAGGGTTCACATGTAATTTAGTGCAGTATTGGAACCATTTTTGGTGGTTGTTATGGTTACATTTTAGCCAATTTTTTTTATAAGAATGATAAGATCATGAAGTCTTAGACAATACCCAATTTAATTTGTATGTTAATTAGTCATACTGGACGATTTATTTCTGGCATAGTAAGACATACTAATAGTTTCAGAACATCTGATTGCTGATGAGATTGCAAAAAAGGGTGAGAAATAGACTAACATAGAGAAATCTTCCAGATCCAAATCTTGGTTTAGATTCATTGTACCATGAAAATCAATATTTGGCCTGCTGGAGTTGACAAAAGAGAAACCAGAGGAATAGTGTACAAGACAGTCTCTAACTTGCATTACAATGGAAAGATAGGTGTCTCAGGCACCGTGTATTAGACTCATAATAGATATGTGGAACTTCGGAAATGGAATAAGAAAAAAATGCAAACATGGGACATGAGTAGCTACTAACTAGTTACTTTTATTCATGATTGCTAGTGGATCAATCTTTCAAACTCTTGAAGTGTTAGTTAAGGAGTAGATAGATATGGAACCTGAGTCTCTATTAAGTTCCAATTACTATCTATCTTTCCGGTAGGACCCCTTTTAATGTGTAACATTTTTTTCATTCTGCCATTGGGTGGGAAAAGAGGAGAGAAAAAATGCATATGTTATCGAGTAATGAATGGTCTTTTATGAAATGAAATGTTTAGTTATCATTTTCAAGAAGTTTGACATTATGTACTGGTGAAATTATGACAAAGGTGAGAGTACTGAAATATATCGAATAAAATATTTTCCACTGACATGCAACATGAATTGGCATTGCACTTCTCTCTCATATTGAATCTCTGATGTGGGGAGCACAGTGCAAGAGGCTCCTTCAACTGCAAAGCTGCAATTACTTGTTGAACGACGGGGGCCATACTGCACATAGGTTTATTTGACTTCAATATTGAGATATTTGACCACCCTTTCCTGGTGTTGATCTACTTTGGTCTAGAAATTTTCTGTAGGAGTAGAGCTACCGCTACGTACTCATGCCCTTGTACTTTGGGTGTTGACATATTTGCCTTGTTTTTTCCTGGTTAGCATGATGGGATTGATTGTTGCACTTATGTGTTGGATGTGATTCTTCCTTTGTCCATGAAATGTAACTTCGATCCTATGGCCATATCTTTCCTGAGTTTAAGTGCTGGGCACATTCACAATTTTTCTTGTCTAGTATCTCAGGCACACTACTGTTTATGGGCTCTCTCTCATGGAGATTGACCATGTACCTTTTACTTTGTTGTTTCATGCATCAGGTAAGGATACACCAGTTTTTGGAGAAAACAAAGAAGAAAAAAGTTGATAAAAATACAAAACTTGATGGAGATGGATCCAGTAGTGCACTTGAAGAACAAGTTAAACTCCAGAAGAAAGTAACTGATTTGATTAAAAAACAAAAGCTGCATGCAGTGAACAAGATAGTGAAGAAGCAGGATGAGTCAAAGCCTTGGAGCCAGGATGCTAGAGCTAAGGTTAAAAGGTTTTCTGAAACTATCAGCAGAAATGATTTTAGTCCTCATCTGTATTGCTTGCATAAAGGTTCTATCCACCTTGTACTTCTCAGGTTGGGAGCCGTCTAATTGAATTGCTGATGCAAACTGCCTATATACAGCCTCCAGCTGATCAATTAGCAGATGGTCCACCTGATATTCGTCCCGCATTTACACACACATTAAAAACTGTAGTGAGAAACGCCAAGTAAAGAAATTGTTTCCCCTTTCTCTTTTATTGGATATATTTTCGGCTAGTCGTCAACTCTTTGGATTATGGTTTTGTGTTAATCAGGAACACTAGCAGAAGATATGGTGTTATTGAATGTGATCCGCTGGTTCTCAAGGGCCTGGAAAGAACTGTGAGTAAACTCAATATTTGCTTCTTATTCTTCTGTAATTATACCTGTATTGGAACTTTCCCTAGAAACCTAAGCTACTTGTGCACTAGCTTCTTAGTTCTCCCATGTCATTTGTCAATACTTTCAAACCACTAATATGGTGATATAATAACTTCCTGATTAACTAAGCTCACATGTTTTACTGAAGTTCTGACGGCAGTTTTGAGATCTCTCTCTCTCTCTCTCTCTCTGTGTGTGTGTGTGTGTGTGTGTGTGTGATATATCTAAAACTACTCTTTCTTCAAACAGGCCAGGCACATGGTGATCCCTTATATTCCGATGTTAGTTCCACCAGTCAAGTGGACAGGGTATGCAATTTGAAGTTTTTTTTGCTCTTTATGTGGTGGTGATTTTATTTGTGACTGCTCAATCTTTGATGAATCAGATTCGGATAATTGATTAAGCTACTTGAATAGGGCAGACAGTAGATTTTTAAATGTTACTTTTTACATCTTTTGCCCCCTACCATTTACATCATGTGCATGGTACTGGGGGGTACCAAGCTAATTTCCTTAGTGGCATTGCATAATGTTCCCAAAGTCTATACATAGGGCAGTAACAAGAAGATTTCTATTATAATGGAAATTAATGACAATATAGCAAGTACTCATTCATCAACTTTAACAGAATACTAAAGTTAAATTACACACAAAATCCGTGGTATGCTAAGCAATGATTCAGGAAGTTTAGGTATTACTGAGAGTACCAACGGATAGTCAAGGTAAAAGCATAGTTGAACAACTAAGTAGAAATTTTATGATTTGTTCCAAGTGTAGGTAAGGAGGTGTGAGAAAAGTCAGAAAACAAGAAAACTGTATCTCAGCTTCAAGAGACTACTCTCTCTGGTGGCACAGTGAAAACTCCGGTCCTTAGTCAATGCTTTATCTTGATCTCAGTGATTGAAGATCGATGACATAGTGGACATGACGTAGCTTTTCTATTTAACTAAACTTAAATGAAGTTCTGTAAAGCTTTTCACTTGCTACTTATTTAATTCTTTGAAGAAGCACATCTAGAACCCACAACTGTTTGTTTGTTCTGACCTTCTGATATATACCATGTGCAGATATGACAAGGGAGGTCACTTGTTCCTACCATCCTATGTCATGCGCACGCATGGAGCAAGACAACAACGCGAAGCGATTAGGAAGACACCTAGGGAGCAACTACAACCAGTTTTTGAGGTTTGAGAACATGCTATTTGTTATTGAATGTTTTTCGCGTTTATCTTTAGAAAGGATGGTGTATTAATGTTGTTGACTGTCCAGGCCCTGGATACACTTGGGCGGACTAAATGGAGGGTAAATAAGAGGGTCCTTGGTGTCGTGGATAAGATATGGGCTAGTGGAGGTCATCTTGCTGATTTGGTTGACCGTAATGATGTAAGTAACTTTGTATCTCCATCATAAAAGTTTCCTCATAGTCTGCTGCTTTTTGTTTTAGCTTATGTAAACGAATTTCAAGTTACGTGCCAATAAGTTCAGTTCTTCCGTACGCGGAAAAATGGTTTTTGTTCACAAGGAAATAGAGTAAGTAAATGTTTCTGGTTAACTTGTTGCCTTGCAGATCCCTTTACCGGATAAACCAGATACGGAAGACGAATCTCTGCTGATGAAGTGGAAGTGGAAAGTTAGATCTGTGAAAAAGGAGAATGGGGAGAGACATTCACAGCGGTGCGATTTAGAGCTTAAACTTGCTGTAAGATCAATTCTTGTCTTTTGTTGAGGTTATGAACAAAATACAATGAAGTTGAATACAAGGATCAATATTCGCTATTGTTATGTTCTTCAGTTACCAAGGAAAAGAGAATTTTTCGTAACCATTTTTGAAAGGTGGCCTAAACTGTTTGAAATGTGGCCAGAACATTAGGAATATAAAACAAAATTTTTGAAATGTAAAACAAAATTTAGGAACATATGAAATTGTCGTTGTTGAATAGGTATAGAAACAACTCAATATTTTGGTATGTTTCGCAGATTTCCGATTTCAAAGGGTTTTGGAATGTGTTGGGGAACATTGGAATGTCGGGATTCCACTAATGTTTCGGTTCAGTCTCCTATGAAAAAGAAATGTTTCGGTTCAGTCTCCTATGAAAAAGAAATGTTTGGCCATTTAATGTGAACTATATGAAATTTGGTTCTTAGGTTGAACCATCAACCATGACTTTTCTTTTTTGGGGAGCAGGTAGCTCGGAAAATGAAAGATGAAGAAGGTTTCTTCTATCCACACAACCTGGATTTTCGAGGTCGCGCATATCCAATGCATCCCTACTTAAACCATCTTGGTTCAGATGTGTGTCGTGGCATTTTGGAATTTGCAGATGGACGTCCTCTTGGAGAGTCAGGCTTACGATGGCTGAAGATACATTTGGCTAATCTTTTTGCTGGTGGTGTGGACAAATTATCGCTTGAGGGTCGTGTAGCATTTACTGAAAATCACTTGGATGAGATATTTGACTCTGCAGACCGACCTCTTGAAGGAAAGCGCTGGTGGTTGAAGGCAGAAGATCCATTTCAGTTCTTGGCTGTGTGCATTAATCTCTCTGAAGCTCTGAGAAGCTCATCTCCTGAGGCAACCATTTCTCATATTCCTGTACACCAGGTAGTATTTTGATTGCATGCACTAGATTTGGTCATATTTGCAGTTTAAGCTTTTAGTTTGATTTAATTTTGAGCCATTCCAGAGAACAATGGTTAAGTTGTGTTTAATGCATACTAGGTAATTTGCGCTCATTGAGAATTTATTTGTGTAGTCTGAACACAATTAAAACACCTGACAACTCACGTGCATTCCCTCTTCTCCCCACCTACTCCTCTCTCTATCTTCCCATCCACACCCCCCCCCCCCCCCCCCTCTCTCTCTCACTCACCTGCCTCACAAAATCCAGATTCTGATTCCTTCCATCTATACTCTCTCTCTCTCTCTCTCTCCTCTTTCCCGTGCATGTGGTCGGAATTAATTGTGTTCATACTACACAATTGGGTTCTCACCTGTTTGATTGATTTTCGGACGATTGTGATTCTGATTGCAATAAGGATTTGATTCTGATTGTGTTCACACTACACAATTGTGTTCTACCTAAAAAGCCCCTACACATCCGGACAAAACTCACACATTCATAGGACACAAACGGAAAACATGAAGAGTCTGATAAGGTGAAAATGGTAATCCGGAAAACACGGCATAATTACTCAAGCCCATCAATCAAGCATGTAAGGACAAACAGGATATGCATGAAGAGGGGCAAACTCGTCTTGGCATGCCAAAATATGGACGATGGCTCACTTGCCAAAAGAGGCTCAATGCTCCTGTTTATACAAGCGTATGGATATGAAACTCCCAATGCATGACCATGATGAATCTACTTGTTTAGGAATGGCTCTTTTTAATTGTGTTCACCATGTTTTTGTAGATTTTTAGCTCTCGATGCTTTGTATTCATGAAAAAGATGTTGTCTACTGTAACTATGTGTAAGCTGTAAAACCTTGTCCCAGAATCGAAAGCCTACATGGGTGATCTTAGGTGTATGATTAATGATGTGTTTGTGGGCCACTACCAGTAACTTAGGTTTAATCATTTTGGCTATGTTTCTAGGGGACCAGAGGTCTACAAGGCGTTACAAATGGTATCAAAGTAATCCCTTGACATGATCGTGTGGGCTCGGGACCTTGTGTGGCCAAAAGAGTAAAGACCCATAAAATAGTATGGTGACTTTATTCAGTTGGGAAAAGACCCGCGAAATATCGTAGAGCCTCTAGTGCTCAACCCCTTGTGAGTGTGCGAGGCCATAAGCTGGGGAGATTGTAACACCTCACCCAACATCGAAAGTCTGCATTGGTGATCTTGTGTATATGATAAACCATGTAGGCCACTACTAGTAACTTGAGCTTAAGCATTTTGGGTCACCTTGTTAGGCTCCAACAAGTTACTTGTCAGATTCCACCAAGTTATTGGGTGGGTGGTCTACATGGGGTATTACACAAGCTATTGCTCTTGAGGGTCTGCTGATGCTTGCAAACTATTCCTGTTCTATCCGTGGAGTCGTGGACCGATGGGATTCTAATGTTTTTTGTTCATGTACCCCACTGGCATACTGAAGTAACAAGAGATGAACTCAGACAGCTTCCTTACTGAAGGAATTGTCTCTTCTACTGCAAGCTTCTATTAGTGGATTGCTATGTGGAACTGAAAATGTGTACCTCCACTTGAAAACTGTCTAGGATAATTGCTATTCAAGTTAATTCACTCTCATAGTTGTTACTATGAGTTTATTATATTCTTTGAAGCAGCTTGCCCAGAGGTTATTGCTTTGTTTCTCAATTTATTTCTCTCTTGCTTGATTTCACAGGATGGTTCCTGCAATGGCTTACAGCACTATGCTGCCCTTGGAAGAGACAAGGTACTGGTGTTCTTTTGGTTTTTTTGATAACAATTGCTTCTGCTGTTCCTTCTTATATTAAGGACTGGCCTTCTTTTGTTTTGAGTTGGAATTGAGTTCTTGGTTTACTTGCCAAATATGGCAACACAAAAAATCAGAAATCATGGCATGTGCGTGGTGTTAGATCCCCCTGTGCGTTAAATTCTCTTCCTCCTTTCCAACTAGCTTTCGGTGAAGGATGATACTGAGAACCTCTCATTCTCAGGTAGACAAGTATATCCTCCGCCCCTGCTTGGATTGACACCTCCTTAAGTATGGCAAGAGATACCTCAATTCCAACTTCTAATCTTGGAAATCTCTCTGGAAGGTGGGGGGGTCCAAGCACCACTTGTAGTGAGTCCACAAATCTGCCACTGATTCTCCTATATTTCGTCATGAAATCCTTCCCAAAGCTTTGGCGGTTTCTTAACGTAAATCCACCCCCACCACAAATAATAAAGGAAGTCAGAAAATAATAAGTGCAATAAACTAAGAAACTTATGTAATAATGATCTACCTGTGAGATTTGACTTTTCTCGCCCCCTACTTAATAATATTGAATCTACTTTTATCTATCTTACCACTCATTGTTATGTCTCATTTTCCATTATTTGAACTTAGACTAAGCACTTGGGATCTTATCACTTCAGATTTAAAATGCTACCTTAACTGATATCACATCAACGGCTGAATGTATGAAGTGAATGAGATAACAACAAAGAATGTATTGCAGCTTGAGTTATTTTTGGGCGTTGCTATTGCAGTAATGGGCCTTTTCAGGTCCGATAAGGTTCACAACTGTGAAATCTGAACAGCAAATTAGGGGAAGGTTGCGGAAAAGCATTCGTGGAGCCTGCTCTTTTAATTATGAGTTTAGGACTATCTGTGCCCTGACTACCTGAAATGGCTGTCTAAGATATTAAGTGCATAGGAGAAAGAAGACTCCTTTGCAGTGTTGCCACATAAATGATTAAACTTATATTGGGGATGAACTCTCCTGCTCAGGCTTGAACCCACCTACAAAATTTTAACAACTGCAGCTAAGGATAGAAAGTTCAGACATTTCTACTACGGGAGTTCTGTAAATGCCTGCAACTTTTATGAATTTAAGCAACTTGCAAAACAAAAAATGGAGAAATCTGGTAAGAATAAACTTTTTCTGGGATAGGGGAAAAGACATCGACATTAATTCTTTCATTTGAGCTAAGGAAACTTAAACCAACTTTTTATTCATTGGTGAAAATTGTACTTCCTGTTCGGTTGCCTATATCTTACTTATCTGATGTGTTTTTTCCCCATTCAGTTGGGAGCAGGTGCAGTTAATTTGATCGCTGGAGAAAAACCTGCTGATGTTTACTCTGGAATAGCTGCTAGGTAAGTAGCCCTTCCACTATGAAGGATGTGTGCAACATCGTTAGATGGTTCATTTTCTTAATTTGTGCTTCCTTGGGATGTTTAGTTGTGGTTGAGCTCCATATCTATGTAGATAAGACTTAGGTCACAGAAGATTCGTTCCATTTCGAGCCTGTTTTTTATGCTTTTCCCGGAGGCAAGTTGGAAGCTGCAATAAATAGGATTTTACTAATATGTGGTAGTCAGATCCCATGTGTCTTTATCAGGTTTAAGCTCTATGCATTCTGCAAAAATAAAAAATAAAAATGAAAAGATACTTCAAATGGAAGCTGAATCAAGCGAAACCAGAAAATTTGGGAACCCTTGCCTTCTTAGATTTAAGTGGCAACTGGCACTGAAAGAGAGGAAGTAGGCATGTCTTCGATGCAAAATGACATCCAAAGAGCTGTGAGTCATGTAGTTACCACTCCAGTCTCAACCAGGCTGATAACCTAGAAACCTGTTTACTTTCGAGCTATTTATGATTCTAGAAAGAATTTACTTTGATGGAATTTCCTTTCTACATAGATATTCAAATTTTAAAGTACCTAAAATTTACTGGAAAGATCATCGTGCCAACCTTTTTGGTGGGCTTCCGTAAATTTACATTACTGTAACATATGCTATAAGCGGGACCATAAAAATTTCATAGTATCCAAATGCCGGCCTCAAGGAAAATAGGAAACGAAAGACTTGAGATAATTTGATTATAACATCAAGTGACTACTATTGCGTCATTTTGCATTGGTTTTTAAATGGTTATTTTCATGGACAAACAAAAGGAGCCTGCAGTTGCAGCAAAGTTTAAAAACAAAGCTTTGATTTGGAATATTTTTTGATATCTCACAGGACTTCTTTGAAAGAGTGAACAAGGCTGTGAACAATTAGTATTGAACTTGAGAAACATGAATAAAAGTTTGATGCATTTCTATGATAGGCTTCATAAGGTTTCACTGACTGGTATACAATGCTAATGTACAGTGCTCATCATTGTTACAAGAGTTACATCACCTCAGTTGATAATTGAATGTTGAAAATGCCGAGTTTTCTATGCAGAGTTCTTGGCATAATGAGGACAGATGCTCAGAAAGATCCTGCAGTATTTCCAGATGCTTTGCGTGCGAGGATCTTAATGAATCAGGTTCATACCACTACTACGACGATGACTAATCATTTTTAAGGACGAATATTAGAAATTAGAATGCGTGCAGAAGAGGTGCAGCCTTTATGAAAAAACAATATTGATTTTTTGCGGTTAACACCAAAGTTGTGCTTCTAGATGAGATCCACAAGAGAGAAGCAAAAGGATTCATAAAAGGAACCTTCACTCCAAAAACATGAAAACTGTGCAATAAAACTGATTTCAACTTCTGGAAAGCTGATTCGGACTCTTAAAAAAAACCTCTTGTCTGCCTCGCTAGATAAACACCAAATGACTCATATAAAGGAGCTATCATTCCGACTTGTTAGTTTCTTCCTCCTATACTTGCATTCAAATCCCCGACTTTTTATCAGCTGTCCGATCAAAGCAGGCATCTCCTAGTGGATCACATAAATACAACAATATTTCCCACAGGGTACAAGCTGATGATCCATCATCACGTCCTCTTTGCGGCAAATGCAATGTCTGCAAGCCAGCTTATAGCCTCTCTTCATCAAAATATGTATATTGAGGATCATGTTCAAAGCAGCGGCCGGTGCAAAAAAGTTGACCTTAGTAGGAGCACCCACCTTCCAAATGTTGTCGTCAAGGGCTTCAGCCTACTATCTTGGTGGGGTGGGTTTTTATTATTTAAGAAACCTGAGGGGAGGTCTATGTTTCTCTCTAGTACCATAAGAGAACTTATTGTATTTTACCATAAGAGAACTTATTATTGGCTAAAACAAATCACTGTTAACGGCAAAAGGTGGAAACCTATTGTGAAATTAAGAGACGTAGAAATTTAGGGTTATACTTCACTTCATAAATTGAATACAACGTAAGTATTTATACAACTCGTTAGACTAATTATACTATGGTCCTAGGGAATGAACTAGTTACATAATAGAACAGCTAATAACCTAATTACAAATAAACCCATAATAATCTAACACTCCCCCTCAAGTTGGCACGAAGATATCAATCAAGCCCAACTTGAACACAATGGGATGAAAACTCTTGCGACCAAGTCCTTTTGTGAATATATCAGCTAATTGATCTTCGGATCTCACAAAAGGCATGCATATCAACCCCTCGCTCAGCTTCTCCTTGATGAAGTGCCTGTCAATCTCTATGTGCTTCGTTCTGTCATGTTAAACAGGATTATGAGCAATGTTTATGGCAGCTTTGTTGTCACAGAAGAGTTTCATAGGACCATTATCAGAAATTCCCAAATCACGTAGAACTGTTTGGAGCCATAAGAGCTCACAAACTCCATGCGCCATAGCTCTATACTCAGCTTCTGCACTAGACCTAGCAACCACTGATTGCTTCTTACTTTGCCAAGTGATCAAATTCTCCCCAAGGAAAGTACCGTAGCCAGAAGTAGAACGTCTATCATCCACAAGACAAGCCCAGTCGGCATCAGTAAATGCTTCCAACCGTAGGTGACCATGATTAGAAAACAAAATTCCTCTCCCTGGAGCAGCCTTGAGATACCTCAAGATACGGTAAACTGCATCCAGATGTGAAGTACGAGGATCATGCATAAATTGGCTAACAACACCTACTGCATAAGTAACATCCAGTCGGGTGTGCGCTAAGTATATCAGTTGACCCACAAGTTGCTGATATCTCTCCTTATCAGTGCGCTCCCGCACATCTCCACTAAGATGATGATTTGCTTCAATAGGAGAATCTGCAGGTCTACAGCCCAACATACCTGTTTCTTCCAAGAGATCAAGTATAAACTTTCGTTGAGAGATAAAAATACCTTTATCAGACCTTGCCACTTCCATTCCAAGAAAACATCTTAGTGGTCCCAAATCCTTAATCTCAAATTCTTGAGCGAGACTGGACTTGAGATTAACAAACTCGTCCACATCATCGCCTGTCATTATCATATCATCAACATAAACAATAAGGACAGCGATCTTACCAGCACCTCCTTTGATGAACATAGTATGATCTGCATGGCTTTGTTTGTATTCAAACTTCAACATAGCCTTTGAAAACCTGTCGAACCACGCTCGAGGTGATTGCTTCAACCCATAAAGAGCCTTTTTCAATCTATACACCTTTCCCTCAGTCTCTGAGGAAGAAAACCCCGGTGGAATATCCATATACACCTCCTCCTCTAACTCACCATAAAAGAAAGCATTTTTTACATCAAACTGGTGAAGAGGCCAATTCAGATTGGCAGCACATGAAATCAAAGCCCGCACAATGTTCATCTTCGCTACTGGAGCAAACGTCTCCTCATAGTCAATGCCATAGGTTTGTGTAAAACCTTTGGCTACAAGTCTCGCCTTGTATCTTGCAACTGTACCATCAGCATTCTGCTTAACAGTGAAAACCCACTTACATCCCACTGATCTCTTTCCTCTTGGAAGTGATACCAACTCCCAAGTGCCATTCTTTTTCAAAGCTGTCATCTCCTCTAGCATAGCTCCTTTCCACTCATGTATCATGAACGCATCCTGCTAATTCTGTGGAATAGATATAGAAGAAAGAGACGAAACAAATGCATAGTACGAAGGAAATAAACGATCATAAGAAACAAACTGGGAGATACGATGTAGGGTGCATGACCTGACACCTTTCCGAAGAGCAACAGGAAGATTATCAGAATCAATAAAAGGAGGTTCAATGGGAGAGGATTCATTACCAGATGAGTCGGCTGAGGGATCCAGAACTGGAGCAGGCAATTGTGATTGACAAGGCGGCATCACACAGGGGAGCTTTCCATTTTTCCGTCTAGTTCTAGTCTAGACCTGCAAGTCAGGCCTTTGCCACCGTTGTGATCTGTTCTCGATATCACCACCAATGTCATGTGTTGCTCTTTCTACAGATACTGGTTCCTCTCCAGAGTTTCCCTTCTCCCCTTCACCATGATTAAAAAATAATTCCTCCCCCTGACCATGACTATAAACCTCCCTCATCTCTTCTTGCCTATGCCTATGCTCCCCCTGAAGAGATGGAGTGGAGGGAGAGCAAAAAGGGTCTGTTCCCAAAAAGTAACATCCATAGAGACAAAAAAATTCTTAGAGGACGGATCATAACACTTATAGCCCTTCTGGGTAGGAGAGTACCCAATGAAAATACATTTATGGGCTTTAGGACCTAACTTGCCACCAGAGGGATGAGGAGCATGAACAAAACATACATGTTGTTTAGAGAATGAGAAAGAAGTGTTTAGGGTGTTAATTAACCCTAACACAAGAGAGCGCTTTTATTTATATTACTTAGTGACTTATTACATAACTCCAACTATCCGATGTGGGACAAAGACTAACTATTCTAACACTCCCCCTCAAGCTGGAGAATAAATATCACAGAATCCCAGCTTGTTACATAATAACTCTAAACGTGGTTTAAATAACGGTTTGGTGAAGATATCTGCCAATTGAGCTCTTGTAGACACAAAAGGGGTAGCCAACACGCCACTATCTATCTTCTCCCGAACAATATGACAATCTACTTCGATATGTTTGGTTCTCTCATGAAATACCGGATTCGAAGCGATATGTATTGCTGCTTGATTATCACAATACATAGGAATAGGTAATTGTACGCTAAACCCCAACTCCTCGAGCAAAGCTTTCAACCATACAACCTCGCATGTAGTATGAGCCATGGCACGATATTCTGCTTCAGCACTGGATCGAGCAACAACAGTTTGTTTCTTGTTCTTCCAGGTAACTAGATTTCCACCAACAAAAGTACAGTATCCAGTTGTTGACCGTCTATCAGACGGTGATCCTGCCCAATTAGCATCGGTAAAGGCCTCAACACGCAAATGACCATTTGAACGATAGAATAGACCACGTCCAGGATTAGGCTTGAGGTACTTCACAACACGAAGACAAGCTTCCCAATGGGGAAGACGAGGGGCTGACATGAACTGACTTATCATACTGACAGCAAATGAGATATCAGGCCGTGTATTGGTGAGATAATTCAATTTGCCTACCAAGCGACGATAACGGTCTGGATGAGGAAATATCTCCCCCTGATCGACACACAGTTTGACGTTTGGATCCATAGGAGTCTCCACGGGTTTTGCTCCCAATAAACCAGTCTCCTCTAGAATATCCAGCGTATACTTTCTCTGGGATAGACTAATCCCCTCCTTGGATCTTGCTACCTCAATACCCAAGAAATATCGCAGCTTACCCAAATCTTTGGTGTGAAACTGACGTTGTAGAAAGTGTTTCAGCTCATCAATACCTTTCTGATCATCCCCAGTAATAATGATATCATCCACATACACAATCAACACTACTTTTCCCCGATCGGACTGAATAGAAAAGACAGAATGATCAGAATGAGAGCGACGCATACCAAACTGCAACACAGCATCACTAAATCTGCCAAACCAAGCTCGAGGTGACTGCTTAAGACCATAAAGAGCTTTACGAAGGCGACACACCTGAGAATGCTCCCCCTGAGCAACGAATCCAGGAGGTTGCTCCATATATACCTCCTCGAGCAAATCACCATGTAGATGTGAATATATATACTGTATCTAGAATATATATTCTGTATCTTCTTGTAATATGCTATTTTAGGACATGTATCGTAATCAAATCATAGCATAATCATAGGGTAATCATATCGTAATCATATCATAGCGTAATCATAGGGTAATCATATCGTAATCATAGGGTAATCATATCGTAATCAAATCTTGTAATCTTCCTTTCTTAGGCATAGCTTTACTCTATTTAAAGATGTACTCACCTCATTGTAATTCATTCAGAAATAATATCAGTATTTTCCGTCTCTGTTTCTCTGTTTTCTATCATGGTATCAGAGCCGATTCCGAAACCCTAACCTGTTTTCCAATCAGTCTTCTATCCTCAAATCTCTTTCCCTCTGTCAGCTACTATCGTTCCCTATCTCTCTGTTTTTCAGCAACTCAAATCACAAGAAATACCCACAGCAGCCGACACCCATCCCTCTCCAACTGCCGGTGACCTACCCACACTCCGACAACCTCCAGCAGCACTTACAGGCACTGCAGTAGCTCCGGCAACGTCTGTTACAACTCCGACGAACCAGTCTAAGGCAGATTGGTACTCTGGTATTCTGTTTTCTTTTTTGACTGCGTTTCTCTGTTAGCATCATGTCTGGCGATAAAAATCAGGCTATTAGTGTTCGTTTGACCGGTAACAACTACTCCTATTGGGCTCATGTGATGAAAAATTTTGTTGTTGGTAAAGAAATGTGGGGATATGTAGACGGTTCTACGCTACCTCCTTCTGATCCAAAAGACCCAGGGTATGCCACTGCCTTGGGAAAATGGAACACAGGGAATGCACAGATTTTGACTTGGTTTCACAACTCCGTAGAACCAAGTATTGGCATGAATTTTTCGAAATATAACACAGCAAAGAAAGTTTGGGATTATCTACAAGCTCTGTATCTTGAATCAAATTTTGCTAAACGATATGAGCTTGAAATGTCCATCCGAAACACCACCCAAAACAATAAATCGATTCAAGAATTTTATAACGAAATGACTACTTATTGGGATCAGTTAGCTCTCATGGAACCTTCAGATTTGCAGCTACTTGATAGTTATGTCAGATTTCGTGAGGAACTACGACTTGTTCAGTTTCTCATGGCCCTTCGGCCTCAGTTTGAGCCTCTTCGTGGGGCTATCTTGCATCGGTCTCCATTGCCCTCAGTAGATGGTGCTGTTCATGAGCTTATCGCTGAGGAAACGCGGTTCAAAGTGGCTAATCTTGCACCTCCCTCACAGTCTGTCTTTGCTGCTCCATTTGCTCCATCTGGCCAATATCCGACACATCACTCGCCCACTCCAGCATCTCATCCTGTCCAATTTGCGGCCAAGCCAAGGCCTCAAATTCCTGAAGATGAGTGTAACTATTGCCATCAGAAGGGTCATTGGAAGCATCAATGCCCTAACCGTCCCAAGCCAAAGGGACGAAATGTTACTCAGTCAACTGGTCCTCATGCCCCGCATCAGTCTCGGGCACCACAACAGCATTCTCGCCCTCCTGCAGCCTTGGCAGCACCGGCCTCCAGTAGTGCACCTCCAGAGTTTGATTATTAGCAATTTCAACAGTTTCAGGCTTCCATGGAAGCCATTCGAGGGGGTTCCCCCCAAGCTTCTGCCATGACTACCACTCACTCAGGTTTGCGTGGTTCTCCCACCTCAGGTATCCAACCCACCACTTGGATCTTTGATTCTGGCTCTTCTCATCATATAACTCCTGATATGTCTCTTCTTAGTAATTGTGTGCCATCTGCTTTTCCTATTAGTATTGCCACAGCCAATGGTTCTCCCATGCATGTTGCTTCTATTGGCTCCATTCTATCTTCTACTGCACCTTCACTATCTATTCCTAATGTCTTTTATGTTCCTCAGTTGTCTTTGAGCCTACTTTCAATCAGCCAATTATCCGACTCTGGTTTTGATGTTGTTTTCTCTTCCTCTGGTTGTGTTGTGCAGGATCGGGATTCCAAGAAGCAGATTGGGGCAGGCCGTAGAGTTGGTGATCTCTATCTTTTGGAGCACTTGCATCTCCCAATAAAACCTTCTTCCACTGCTGCGTCATCTTTTTGTTTAGATCATAAATCATCTCCATTTTATCTTTGGCATTCTAGATTAGGACATCTGTCTAGTGAACGTCTAAAACTTTTAGTTAAGTCAGGTCATTTGGGTCATATTTCAGTCAGTAATATTTCAGAATGCAGTGGTTGTAAGTTTGCAAAAATGTCAGCTTTACCTTTTAATAAAAGTACCTCTATTTCTACTTCGCCTTTTCAGCTTGTTCACACTGATTTATGGGGCCCTTCTCCGGTTGCTACTAAAGGTGGTTTTGTCTATTATGTCTCTTTTGTGGATGATTTTAGTCGGTATACTTGGGTTTACTTAATGACACACAAATCTGAGTTCTTTACGATTTATAAGAATTTCCATGCCATGGTTCAAAATCAATTTTCTACATCGGTTAAAATTCTTCGGTCTGACTTGGGTGGGGAATATTCACTTTCAGAGTTTCATAAATTCCTAGATTCGCTTGGGACTATCCACCAATCGTCTTGCACTGACACTCCTGCCCAAAATGGTAGAGCTGAAAGAAAACATCGTCACCTTCTTAATACTGCTCGGTCTCTACTCCTATCTTCCTCCGTCCCGTCCTGTTACTGGGGAGAAGCTGTTCTCACTGCAGCCTATCTCCTGAATCGGATGCCCACCCCTCTTCTTTCTGGTAGCTCTCCTTATGAGCGGCTTTATGGTCAGGTTCCTAATTACTCTCTTCTTCGAGTGTTTGGTTCTACCTGTTTTGTTCTCCTCCCCAAGAAAGACCGCACTAAGCTCAGCACCCGCTGTGTCTTAGGTGTTTTTTTAGGGTATGGCATTAATCAAAAAGGGTATCGGTGTTATGATCCTGTGACCAAAAAGCTTTATGTTTCAAGGCACGTTGTCTTCTTAGAGCGTCTTCCCTATTTTACTCTTCCACCTCGCACTGCTCCAGTAGCCAAAGAAGACTTGATCCATATTGACCCATTTCCTATGGATCTGGATGTGCCTCCCGAAGAGTACACCTCCACTCTTCAGGTATCTGATATTTCTACAGCCCCCTCAGCATCACCTCGTCGTGCTCCGATCACCCAGGTCTACACCCGTCGTCCAACTTCTACAGCTGCTCCCCAATCTGCCTCTGCGGATCCTGATCCGCCTGCCCGCCGGTATCCCGTCCGCGACAATCGTCAACCACCGGTAAAATATGGCTTTACTAATACTTGTTTCTCATCCTCTTATCAATCATTCCTTTCCCGCATTCACACTTATTTTGAGCCTAGGTCCTATAAAGAAGCTTGCAATGATCCCAATTGGATGGATGCCATGCAAGCTGAACTTACTGCTCTTGTTCACAATCAAACTTGGGAGTTGGTTTCACTTCCGGATGGTAAGAATCTAATCGGTTGCAAATGGGTCTACAAGGTTAAGACTCATTCTGATGGTTCTTTAGAACGGTATAAAGCCCGCTTAGTTGCTAAAGGGTTTTCTCAGGAGTATGGGATTGATTATGAGGAAACTTTTGCCCCCGTTGCCAAAATGACCACTGTTCGCACCTTGATCTCAGTGGCCGCAGTGCACCAGTGGCCTCTTTCTCAGTTGGATGTAAAGAATGCTTTTCTCAATGGCAATCTCTCTGAAGAGGTTTATATGCGGCCTCCTCCTGGCTTCTCTCATCCTTCCGGTATGGTTTGTCGCTTGCGTCGTGCTCTCTATGGCTTGAAACAGTCCCCTCGCGCTTGGTATTCACGCTTCCAGGATGTTGTTCTTCAGATTGGCTTCACGCCCAGCATGCATGACTCTGCTCTATTTCTCCGTCGCACCTCTCATGGCCTGGTACTTCTCTTACTTTATGTTGATGACATGATCATCACTGGTTCTGATTCTACTGCTATTGCTGAAGTCAAAAGTCATCTCTTCCGTGAGTTCGAAATGAAAGACTTGGGCCCGCTACGTTATTTCCTTGGTATTGAAGTTGCTTCCTCTCCTCAGGGGTATCTTTTGGGACAGTCCAAGTATGTTACTGATATTCTTCACCGTGCTCGTCTCACGGATACGAAGACTGTTGATACTCCCCTTGAACTCCATGCCAAGTTCTCTGCCTCTGATGGTGTCCCCCTTGAGGATCCTACGGAATATCGCGAATTGGTGGGCTGCTTAGTTTATCTTACTGTTACTCGGCCAGATATTTCTTATGCAGTTCACATTGTTAGTCAGTTTGTCTCTGCCCCCCGGACTACGCATTGGGCTGTCCTCTTACGTATTCTCCGTTATCTTCGTGGTACCCTTCATCAGTGCCTTCTGATTTCTTCTACATCAAGCTTAACCCTCCATGCTTATGCTGATGCTGACTGGGCAGGTGATGTCAATGACCGCAAATCTACCTCTGGCCTCTGTGTTTTTCTAGGCGATTCTCTTATCTCTTGGAAAAGCAAAAAGCAATCTGTTGTTGCTCGCTCCACCGCGGAAGCTGAATATCGTGCCATGGCCCATGCTACCTCTGAAATCGTCTGGCTTCGCTGGCTTATTTCCGATATGGGGGTCTCTGTTACTACTCCTACGCCTCTTTACTGCGACAATAAGAGTGCTATTCAGCTTGCCCACAACTCGGTCTTCCATGAGTGCACGAAGCACATTGAGATTGATTGTCATTTCATACGTCAGCATCTTCAGTCTGGCACCATTGCTTTACCCTTCGTCTCTTCCACATTGCAGCTGGCTGATTTCTTCACGAAGACCCATACCGCTGCTCGTTTCCGCTTTCTCTTTGACAAACTCTCGATGCTCTCTGCCCTCGCACCTTGAGTTTGAGGGGGGGTGTGAATATATATTCTGTATCTAGAATATATATTCTGTATCTTCTTGTAATATGCTATTTTAGGACATGTATCGTAATCAAATCATAGCATAATCATAGGGTAATCATATCGTAATCATATCATAGCGTAATCATAGGGTAATCATATCGTAATCATAGGGTAATCATATCGTAATCAAATCTTGTAATCTTCCTTTCTTAGGCATAGCTTTACTCTATTTAAAGATGTACTCACCTCATTGTAATTCATTCAGAAATAATATCAGTATTTTCCGTCTCTGTTTCTCTGTTTTCTATCAGTAGAAACGCATTCTTGACATCCAACTGAAATAAGGGCCAACCAAGATTAGCGGCCATAGAAATAAGAACCCGAACAGAGGAAATTTTGGCCACCGGAAGAAAAGGTCTCCGCATAATCAACGCCATACGTCTGGGTATAACCTTTGGCCACAAGACGGGCCTTGTACCGTTCGACTGTGCCATCTGGATTATACTTGACTGTAAAGACCCAGCGACATCCAACGGGAGACTTTCCGAGCGGAAGAGGAACCAGGTCCCAAGTGCCATTGTCATGAAGAGCAGACATCTCAGCCTCCATTGCTGTCCGCCACTCAGAAACAGATAAGGCCTCCTGAACAATGTGAGGAACAGAAATGGACGAAACAGAAGTAGTAAAAGCACGAAGGGATGGAGACAGATGAGCATAGGAAACAAACCGAGCAATAGGATAAGAAGTGCAAGACCGAATACCTTTGCGAAGAGCGATAGGAGGTGATGGTGGTGGTGGTGGTGGAACCGGATCTTGGGACGGAGGAGGCGCAGTGGTAGGCACCGGTGGGGCTGTTAACACATGTCGTCGACGAACATATACCTGCATGGGTGGCACAGGAATAAGAGGAACATTGACAGGAATAACATACTCGGACTCAGGTGTACCTGAGAAGAATGGCAATGACTCATTAAAGGTGACATCAGCACATACAAAATGACGACGAAGAGAATTTGAGTAACACTTATATCCTTTTTGAGTGCGCGAATAACCAAGAAAGACACACCGGATCGACCGGGGGTCAAGTTTGTCGCGGTCAGGATCAAGCGCATGAACATAACATGTGCACCCGAATACCCGAGGGGGTAATGAGTGGAGAGGACGACTAGGAAATAAAACTTTGTGGGGTATCTGACCACCAAGAACAGTGGAGGGCATACGGTTAATCAAGTAACAGGCTGTAAGAACAGCATCACTCCAATAAGATTTAGGGACTTGCATCTGTATTAACATGGCACGCATAATTTCAGATATGTGTCGGATCTTACGTTCAGCAACCCCATTTTGTTGTGGAGTTCAAGCGCAAGAAGACTAGTGAAGTATCCCATGATCATCAAAAAAGCGAGAGAGCATTATGAAAATATTCACGTGCATTATCTGAACAAAGTATACGGATGCAAGTATCAAACTGAGTCTTTATTTCAGTATAAAATGACTTAAAAACAGAAGACAATTCTGATCTCGTTTTCATAAGATAAAGAAATGTAACACGAGAAAAATCGTCTACAAAAATAACATAATACTGAAAACCAGTGATAGTGGGAACATGAATAGGACCCCAAATATCCGAATGTACTAACTGAAAAGGACGCGACACACGACGCTCAATCCTAGGATAAAAAGACACTCGACGGTGTTTACTAAACTCACAGACCTCACATTGCAAATCCTTAATATTGCTACATGATGGAACTAGACGTTTCAAATTTGAAAGAGAATGATGACCCAGACGACAATGTTGTTGATATGGTGATACTGATGACCGAAGGGCAGCAGACGCAGGATAGATGTCATTGGCAAAGTAATATAGACCTCCACGTTCAGTACCCCCACCAATCTTCCTCCCCGTCTTTAGATCCTGAAACACGCAACCATGAGGAAGAAATGTGATGGAGCAGTTTAAGGACTTTGTAAGTTTACTAACAGACATAAGATTAAAAGGAAAACTAGGAACATGTAACACAGAGTCCAAAGTAAGAGATGAAGTGACAGGAACAAAACCCAAACCAGTAAGTTCTGTGGTAGAACCATCTGCTAAGGTAACATGAGATGGTTTACCAACAGACTGACGGTGAGAAAACAGAGTAGAAGTACCAGTCATATGATTAGAAGCACCAGAATCGATAACCTAAGGAGTAGGAGTGGAGGAAGATGCAACACAAGCAGTGGATGGACCTTTCTGAGCAAGCGTAGCAGTAGAGAAAGAACCCGCAGCTGGAGACTGAAATGACATAAGGCGCAGGTACTCCTCCGTAGAGATAGTCACCACATTGGCGGCAGAAAAATGAGTAAGCTGTCCAGCATCCTGAGAGATAACAACCTGATGAGCCTGAGGGAAACCGTGAAGATCATAACAGAACTCCACCGTATGATTGGTTCCCCGACAATGAGTACAAAATCGGGAATCGCGGCCGCGACCACGGCCACCTCCCCCGGACATGCGACCTCCACGAGTACCAAAACTAGAGTCACGACCAACAAAACCACGACCAAAACCACGACCACTATCTCCAGAATCACGACCACGACCACTGAACCCAGGATCACGGCCACGAGAACCACCAAATACAGTGGAAGCTAATGCTGAACGATCAAGAGGTGGCACAGGCACAGATACAGAAGACTGACGAAGTCGACTAAAAACCTCACTGAGGGAAGGTAAATCTCGAGACCCCAAAAGCTGATTACTAACAGGACCATAAGTAGTCGATGATACTCACTTGCATACGCTCACGTTGGCGCTTCATAACCTGAACATCAGCAGAAATAGGCTCACAGATATTGAGCTCCTCACAAATACCACGAAACTTGGAATAATAAGCCTCCAAGGATAAATCATCCTGTGAGATAGAAAAGAATGACTGATGAAGATCATATGTGCGACGGAGATTGTTAACACCAGAATACATTTCCTGAGCCTGTGTCCATACTTGTTTGGCTGTAGGTAAGAAGACCAATGTGCTAGAAATATGGTCTTCCATACTATTCCATAACTCAGATCGAATCCGGGCATCCTCAGACACCCATGCCCCATATGTGGCAGCAGTGGCTGCGGGAGGGTCATCAGTCAAAATATGATATAGTGTCTCACCCAAATAATAAACTTCAACAGCCTTGGCCCAAACAGTATAATTTTTGCCATTCAAAAGTGTAGAGGTAATAGACAACCTCTCCCGAAATCGAGAAGAACGAGCCACGCCATTAGTAGAACTAGAAACAGAATCAGACTTTTGCTCAGACATTTTACCGAACAATGAAGAGGCAACAACCAATAAGAATCAACAAAAATTAACTAATCAAGAACCCGTACTCAACCAACAGCATCAGCAACCAAGTACCAAACACGACAGATCCGTAACATCACCAACATATACCAAGTGATTACTACAACGGGTCCAAAACAACCACCCATAAACCAAAGGCTTACCGAAGTTAGAAAACCATTATCAGAGTTGAAAATCAGTGATGAACAGTGTTGATGAATAGTAACAGCAGTGAACAGTACCGCGATGAACAGTACCGCGATGAACAGTACCGCGATGAACAGTAACAGAGATGAACAGTACCCCGCGGTGAACAGTATCGGTGAACAAGGGTTAGGGTTTTTATTTTTTATTTTTTAACCGGTGAACAAGGGTTAGGGTTAGGCTATGATTAGGGATTATGTACAGAGGCTAGGGTTTAGGCTAGGGTTGTGGTGGATTAAGGTTAAGATTCCACTTTGATACCATGTTGTTTAGAGAATGAGAAAGAAGTGTTTAGGGTGTTAATTAACCCTAACACAAGAGAGAGCTTTTATTTATATTACTTAGTGACTTATTACATAACTCCAACTATCCGATGTGGGACAAAGACTAACTATTCTAACAATACACAACCAAAGACTCTCGGAGGAAGAGTCATGATACGAAAGCTACCAAGAAGACACTCAATGGGAGTTTTGAAGTTGAGAACACTGAAGGGCATACGGTTAATAAGGTAAGTTGCAGTCAAAATCGCTTCTCCCCATAAATATTTGGGAACATTCATGGTGAACAAAAGAGAGCGAGCAACTTTAGCAAGATGACGATTTTTGCGTTCAGCAACTCCATTTTGTTGTGGAGTGTCAACACAAGTCGTCTGAAAAAGAATACCATTGTCATCCAGAAAAGCCCTGAAATTCCTATCAATATACTCGGTGCCATTGTCACTACGGAGAATTTTGATATTCGTGTCAAATTGAGTGCGCACTATTGCATGAAAAGAGTTAAAACAAGAAAATACTTCACTTTTTGACTTAAGTAAATACACCCAAGTCACACGAGAATAACAGTCAATAAAAGTGACAAACCACCGAAAACCAAGAGAGGGAACAGGAGAAGGACCCCAGACATCAGAATAAATAACCATAAAAGGGAAGTCACTCTGTTTATTAATAGGTGCATAAAAAGAACGTTTATGTTTTCCAAGCTCACAGGCTTCACAAAAAAACTGACTCCTAGAACAATGCTTAATTAAAGTAGGAAAAAGTTTTTCTAAAATCTCAAAAGAGGGATGACTCAATCGACGGTGCCACTGATGTAACATAGAGAGAGCTGAACTCGTATCTGCTTGTAGAGCAAGACCACATGACAGGGGTGGACGAGGTGCAGACCCCAAAAAATAAATGCCACCATGTGCTTTACCATTGCCAATCACTTTGCCCGTGTCCAGTTCCTGAAAAACACAATGGGTAGGAAAAAAGGTCACTGAACAATTTGCAGAACGAGTAAGACTACTAACGGACAGAAGGTTAGTGGCAAAGTTTGGGACATGGAGAACTGAAGAGAGGGAAATAGAGGGAGAATAGCGAACGGAACCTTTCCCTGGAATAGCAGAGAATGATCCATCTGTTATTCTGACCTTATCCTTACCAGAGCAAATAGAGTAAGAATCAAATACAGAAGAACAACCTGTCATATGATCTGAGGCACCAGAATCTATAATCCAAGGAATAGCAGAAGAGGCAGTAAATGCACTAGCCGGAATACCTGTATGGGCAAAATAGGATGACGTGGAACCTGTTGTGGAGGTGGGAGCTATAGTAGATGGAGAATCAGCCCGAGCCATGAGGCGCCTGAGAGCTTGCATCTCCCCCTGAGAAAATCCACTAACATGATCAGAAGGTGCCTGATCTCCAGTATTGAACCTAGAATCAGGCAAGGTGGCAGCTGTGGACTTTGAAACATGAGCTTGGGCTTGAGAATGCATGAAACCACGACCGCAACCACCGCGTCCACCCCCTCGCCCGCGAAAGGGACGGCCATGTAACTTCCAACAGAAATCCTTGGTATGGCCAGTGTTGTGGCAATGATCACACCGGAGTGACTCACGATCAATTGGCCCACTGCTAGCACCAGGCTGTGACTTACCACTTTGTGGAACAAGCCCAGCATTAGAACCAAACTGATCCTGAGGAATGGCAACCAAAGCAGAACGATCAGAAGTAGGAGTATGCACCATAGCACTCCTCCTACTTTCCTCCTGTTGAACAATAGCATAGGCCTCACCTAAAGACGGAAACGGAACACGACCCAACACCTGCACTCTAATTGGATCATATTCTACATCAAGGCCAGCAAGAAAATCATAAATACGCTTTTTCTGTATCATTTTTAACCAATTAGCAGCATCCACCGCACAAACAGCCTGAAACCCCTGATAATAATCAAATTCCTGCCATGCTTCACTCAAGTCAACAAAGTATACAGAGATGGGGCAATGATTTTGTTCCAATGTACGAAGTCTTTTTCTCAACTCAAAACACTGTGCATCATTACCTTGTTGCGAATAGGTTTGGGCTGCAGTAGTCCAAATTTGATATGGAGTATCAAGGAGCAAGAAAGTATGACGAATATCAGCTCTCATGGAGTTAAACAACCAGGTCATAACCAACGATTTTTGAGATTTGAACTTCTTTAGTTCAACAGCTTCAATAGGTGGAGTAACAGAGCCCTCAATCCTTCAATGAACTCTGACATCCCTTTGGCCTCAATAGCTAAAGTGAAAGTGCGAGACCAAATCAAATAATTGGTACCATCCAATTTAATATGACAAATATCCAGAGTCCCTACGCGACTCAACTCATCCTTTGTATTAACGGAAGCTTTGTTTTTATCCTCTGATGACATTTTAACAGTAGAACCACAAATCCGAATCCACAATACTCAGTCAACTTAGCAATAAACACCCCAAAACAATACTAATTGCAGAAAAAAACCTTAAAATAAAATATTCAGATCCAAGTGCCACCTTTAAAACACCTTAAAACAATACCAAGTGCCAGATAAATATCCAAAAAAACACCTGTGAAAGCTCCTGCCAGTGCTGAACAGTGCCAAACAGTGCCGAATACGTAGATTAAAAAGTCCTGCCACTACCACTGTTCCAAATCAAAGAGTTCTACCACTGAAACAGTCCGTCGGAGGTCCGGCGAGTGTAGGCGAGGTCGGAACGGAACTGGGTCAAGCCTGTCGGAGGTCGTAGGTAGTCTGGCGAACTTCAGGTGTCGTCAAAAATGGTTTGGAGATGCAGAGACGGCGTCGAAACAGGCAGATCTGGTGCGTATAAGGTCGAAAAGGGTCGTACGGCGTCGGAAATCGTCGGGCTTGACTGGAGTGATGTTGTACGGCGGCGGAATAGACCACGGAGGTGCTGACAAGGCTCGTCGGCGTCAGAGAGCGGTCAACGAGGGCAAGGCGACTGGGTTCATCGACTGGGTCCGGAAAAACTCGACGGTGGACGGAAGTTGCTGAGTCTCGATTGATCGGAAGGGAAAAACGACAGGTAGGTCTCAGTTCTACCGCTCTGATACCATGTGAAATTAAGAGACGTAGAAATTTAGGGTTATACTTCACTTCATAAATTGAATACAACGTAAGTATTTATACAACACGTTAGACTAATTATACTATGGTCCTAGGGAATGAACTAGTTACATAATAGAACAGCTAATAACCTAATTACAAATAAACCCATAATAATCTAACACCTATGCACACTTACTAATCTAAAATATGAACAGGAACATGTAAATTCTGCCACACAACTACACCCATGTACCCATGGAAATAAGGAAGGACTCTTTACACCCATATAACAATGAGCCAACATTAATTCTTTTGACTTCTAAAGTGGAACCTCCAGATACCCCTTTCTTCCGACCACATAAAACAAGTAGATGCCGCATCACGCTTCTGTGGGAGCAATCCTGACTCCGCCTGCCTTGCATAGAAGACATGTCATTTACTCACCATGATGTTTTAATGGCAGATTATTGTTTTTTCGTCCATGCTTCATACAGGAAATATAAAGAGTTTTTTTTTTTTGGATGCTCATTGCCATGTTTTAGTTACTTATTTCTCACTGTTGGACTGATAACTGGAATTAATCTAGGTGGACAGGAAATTAGTGAAGCAGACGGTGATGACATCGGTGTATGGTGTCACTTACATTGGTGCTCGTGATCAGATCAAGAGAAGGTTGAAGGAACGCAATGCCATCGAGGATGATACAGAGCTCTTTGGTGCGGCTTGTTATGCTGCAAAAGTAAGGGCAGTACCATGCACATATTTCTGATAACAACTAAATTAGACTCTACTTTCAACCATATGACACTAGACTCTAAACCATTGCATGGTCAGATAACAAATTTGATATGTGCATCCATGATTAGCATTGGAGTTTTTTCTTTTCCAAGTGTCCATTTGTTGAGAAGGCACTAAAAAAGACTGATATCATATGCATGTTCATTCATCCATTCTATTTTACAATTTCATTGTAAGAGTATTATTTCTTGCTGGTTGAGCAGATCACGTTGACTGCATTGGGAGAGATGTTTCAAGCTGCTCGTGGTATCATGAGCTGGCTTGGTGACTGTGCAAAGGTGTGTTCCATCCTTTCTAAGCACTGTAATTTCCTCCTTTTGTTTTTCTCTTTTTACTTTGCTTTCGTTTTTTCGTGTCAAGGAGAGATTACAATTCATGAAAGAGCAATCAATTTAATGAATCTATCTATCCTATGTTCAGATTATTGAGCTCACTTTTATTTGGTTTAATCATTTTGACTTGCCTTGCTGCCATGATAATGTAAATGGTCATATTGGGCTTCATGAAAATTTAATGTCATAACCACTGAAATGCTTCTTTGCCTTGTGGTTGTGACAGACTAATTCCTCTGTTGTCTGATGGATGGAACAAATAATCTCCTTACTAGAGCACCAATGTCCAAACTTTTGTTCCTCTGCAGAATATATTTTCTCTGATTTAATTTGTCGTGTCAGTGCTTTGGAGTCTTGTTTGATTATGCGATCTCAAGTGCTGTGTTGAAATTATGTTTTGCTTTTCAACTTGTTCTTTTTATTAACGTGGATGGCTTTGTTTTCCAATTCATGTATGAATTCATTTCAGAAGTTAACAACACCACACTGAAAGTTAATTTTTCTGTTCAATTTATTTACGCATTCAGTTTGAAAGTTAGCACCTAAACAGTGTCTTTAATTGGCTCCATTAACCAGTCAAAAGCTACCCAGTTCATCTGTATTTTGTATGTTGCCGAATGTATCAAGTGAACACTACCTTAACTTTGTTTGCGCACAATTGACATGATGTTTTTCTGATGCCTCTGAGATTAAGGGGTGATTCAGTGCTTCATAAGTATTGCCTTGTCCAGAAGATGGAACATCACATTTGTGTTTGATCATTGATGGCATATATCGTGGTCTTTTGGCAGTTGACCGTCAATTCTATTGGTGACAGATAGATTCTAAGGTTTTCTCTGAAAAGTGAAACTTATAAGTTCCATAACCACTTACTAGATATGGACTTGTTACGAATATGATCATATTTTGTGATAGTATCATTATACCGATAGCACTTGATATTTGACGGATGGCGGTCTTCATCTCAGATTATCTCCCCCATGCTTGAGGCTAAGTTTTAAAGTCTGTGACTCGGTCGTGTTGGGCATAAATGAGTGTGTATATATGCAGTCATATGGGTGGTATTGGTGTAGACAAAACTAGATTAGCAAGCAAATGTGTGCAATACTTGTTCCATCGAGTGTTTGACGAAGTTTTGGTAAGGTGCATATCATTTTTTTTCCCCTAGTGCTAAATGCTATATGCATTCAATTCAAGATTATTCGGAAGAGTTTGTTCGGTTCTTGCACTTGTAGAGTTGGGAGATAATCGTGTGAATCATGAGGCTAAGAGACCGAGACTGATTTAGTAGTAAACATAGTTTCTTCTAGTGCTCTGCAACAAGGGGACATCTACACTATCTTTTGTGGTGGCTACAAGATTCTTTGTATAATTCTACTCTAGTAATAGGCAGTGGTTACCCACCCCAATAAGTGTTTTTTTTTTTTTGTTTTTTTTTTTTTTTATTTTTTTTTTTTTTTTTTTTTTTTTATCTATTTTTGATGGAAGAGTAGGAGTTTTTATTGTTTAGTTGGACAAGATTTTTGGAAGAGGAAGAAACTAAAGACGAGTGGGGAAGGAGAGTATTTGTATTACACTTGAACTCAAACTTTTTTTTGGCTGGGTACAAAATGGCTAGAACCCATCCCTATTTATACTACTCCATGGAAGGCTCTAGTACGAAGATATTTTCATACAAGATAAACTTTGAGGTAATTCTAGAATTACACATGTGACTAATTCTCACAAAAAATCTAGATATTTCACAAGGATATTCTAGAGCTTCTAGAGCTAGATATTTTAGAGTTTCTAAAAACTAGATATTTATATTTTCTTCAATAATATCTTATATCAATTGGAGCTTTGTCAATTGGACTTGTTTGGACTTTAACTTTCTTGTGCCAAAATACTAAATTTAGTTTATGCTTCAACAATGTTAATCATAATTTTTATATATATATATATACATATATATATATACATATATATATATATATATATATATATATACACAATTAAAAAATAGATACACCTAATAACACCAACAAACTATGCTTACATTTAAAACAAAGAATTTAGGATGCAAAATTTCAAGTCTCTCAAATGGGGCTTAAGGCTTTTTGTTCCCATTGTTAGGGAAAGAAAAGTCAGACAAAACACAATCGAAGTTTGGTTCTTTCTTCTATACAAGTCCTACATTGAGATTGAATTTCTATCAAATGGTTTGGAAGATGTCATAATTAGATCAAGTGGCTTAGATGGGGTTCTGCTTTTTGAAATAAGGTCCGACTTTTTCCCAATTAGTCAGACGATACCTACCAAATTAGGATACGTGTACAAATCCTAGGATACGAGGTTGTATCATAGGATTTCTATACAAAAAGAATACAGTGTGGGATACGTATCATTCTCCGAAGGAGACTATACATATCGTAAGATACATATCATGAATCGGAGGTTTTTAACTACTATGGTAATAGGGCAATCTGCCGTGCGCTATTTCTTTTAAATTTTGCTTCCTTGTAGTACATGATAATCATGACTGTTATAGAATTTTAATGGGTCATATACTACAAGTGCGTATTCTTTTATTTGGATGTTAGGACATTGCATTTAGATGCATCCCGACCACAAATAATCAATGAATAAGTAAATTTGCCTTCTTCTGAGATTTGAGTCAGACAAGTGAATCATTTCACCTGACTTCATGTAATTTACAAAGAATAGGTAACTTCCACTTATTCCAGCATTCATGTAATTTACAAAGAAGCATTGAATTCCTATCCCTCCCGTGTTTGTTTTACCAAAATTTCACCTGACTTCATGGATTCAATTTGCCTCTTGTGAATAGATTATTGCCTCTGAGAATCAGCCAGTGGAATGGACGACTCCCCTTGGACTTCCTGTTGTGCAGCCTTACCGTAAACGAGGAAGGCATCTGGCGAGTGTTGAATTTTGATGACCCCTTACTGTTAGCTTATCACTATTCCGTATCGCATGGGTGACAACCGAAAGACATTTTCAAGTTTAGTTTTGTGTTTTGTGTGCAGGTTAAGACTTCACTTCAGACTTTGACATTACAACGGGAAACAGAGAAGGCAATAATTCTCCCTATCTTGTTTTCCACTTTGTGCTATCTAATTTATATTTCAGTGCAATTTCCTACCTAGGTTAATTGATATAAATAAATTGCATGAAAGGTAACAATTTTTACTTGTTAGGATAAGACAGCTGATAAGCATAGTTGAGTTATGGTAGTTACAACCGTCTATCCTATTTATAACTTTCTGCACCAACCATGTGAGTATGTGAGGCAATTTGGGACAGTGGTGCAACATGTTGGATGATATTAAGGGAATTTCTATTTAACCTGGTCTCAACTTTCAAGTACCCATTAGGCCAACTTGAGTTTCCCGGCGATTTTGCCACTGAGAAGTGATATTTAGGCTAGCTCAACCTCCGCTCCCAATTTTTCCTATTTTCACAAGATTTCAGTGTGCAAATTGTCAATTACCCAAAATACTGTTACAGATCATGGTCAAGCGGCAGAGGACAGCTTTTCCACCAAATTTCGTTCATTCCCTTGATGGTTCACATATGATGATGACTGTGGTTGCTTGCAAAAAAGCAGGCTTGAACTTTGCAGGTTCTTTTAATGCTTCCCCTTTCTTAACTGACTCTCTCTCTCTCTCTCTCTCTCTCTCTCTCTGTGTAAAGTTCCTAATTGTTTATATGTCGCAGGGGTTCATGATTCATATTGGACGCATGCTTGTGATGTGGAAGAAATGAACAGAATACTACGGGAAAAATTTGTGGAACTATATGAAACTCCCATACTGGAGAATGTATGGTACACTGACCATCTTCAGTTTTGAAATCCATCATTTAGATTTTTGTAGGAGGCATTCTAGTTGAATACCAGTAATTGGTGAGGTCTTAAGCCTTCGCTCTTCACCTCGAGGTCTAACAAAACCTGTTCTAAGCTGAAATCTCTACATATTTAGGTCTTGTCAACGGGTCCTCGAACATATTGGTGTGTCTTAAATTCTCTCTTAGTCAAAATATTCCATCGGGGCTTCTTTTTTTCCACATGGGAAAGAGTAGATCATCTTTTCAGACTTTCAGTGGAAAAGTGCATAATGTTAACTTCACTCTTGGCATTTCCTCCTTTTGGGTCTCTTGGTTTCTTAGTTGTCTTTCTTTCTTTTCTCTAGTGTATCAGTATAATTGATGGTTCTATCTTGTATCTCAGACTCCAAAGCAATCAGTAAACCCTATTTATATTGCATGTTTTGCTACTTTATGGATATTTAAATTTTGAATTTATTCTTATACACTGACCAAAGTTGAACTGAACTTTTGTGCCTTTCTGAACAGTTGTTGGAGAGCTTTCAAACGTCTTTTCCTACATTATCTTTTCCCCCATTGCCCGAACGGGGAGACTTCGATATGAGAGACGTTATAGAGTCGCCGTACTTCTTCAACTGATCTGACCATAAGCTACTCTTGTTATCCAGTGATACAGTGGCACTGTACAGATTCACCATGTCTGTTTTGCTTTGCTACATTGATAGGCATCGCAAGGAAAGAGGACATTCTCTGAATATAATCTGTGAGAGACTTGAGGCACTTCTCACACTTTCTTGTGAGAATGTCCTCCAGCGTTGAGAGATATGGCATCTAAGCTTTTCTAAAGTGGATTCATTGATCAAGAGAGAGATCGACGTTCAATCTTCATCTGCAAATCACGCCTTGAAATTGTCAAGGACACAAAGCTTTCGACTTGATGAAGTCATTCAGGTACCAACCCGCAGTACAGTAGAGTGAGTTGAGAGAAGAAATTCTGATTCAGGCGATGACATAACATGCATGAAATGTTGCAATTTTCCGTTCCATGAGGGATTGCATAGTTGCAGCAGTTGCTGCTGGATCTATACTGCTGTTATTATGAGTTGTTCCAGCTCCCATCTTGTATATGTTGTACAGAAATCTGTAAATGAATTTAATAGTCCAAGAAATGCAGTTATCGCCAGTAAGAGTGTTGATAAATCTTCTCCTGTTATCAGTCAGCCTCGTTCATTTTGTTTTTTCTCTTTGTTTATTTTGACGATCACAATCTACTTGTCCCCCAACATGTACGGTGCAATTTTTCAAAATCTCCCTCATTGTTTTTCTCTTTTAACATGTGTAAAAGGAGTTTGTGGAAATCTTCTCAGTCCGTTTTCTTTGCACAAGTTTGGCCATCTATTCAACTTTTAGTCAACTTAAGTTATTTAGTGGAGCTCCAATTATCACCATTTTGAATGAAAAAGTCATCTGCTGGAACTCTCAATGAGAATACAATGGTGATTCACTTCAGTAGAGAAGGTAAAAGCACGAATCAATTATCTGTATGTGCATGGAAGCAGAGACCATTGGGAGTGTTCGTTTCAGTTTCTGGTTTTGTATCACTCTACTTTGAATGGTTAGTAGTAGGGGGGTTCTGTTTTGTTTTTTTCCGTTTTCATTTTCTACGTAGCAACTGTCTTTAGGGCAATGCTAAGTGATTCTGTGCAAGCTTATGGTCTTTGAGACCATTAATCACAATAGGCTGTTTCAAAATTATGTTATCGCCTTACAAAGAAACTACAGAATCTCAAAAAAGCTTTGTATGCAATTTCCTGTAGCCTATTACACAATCTCGAATCTGAAAATTTCAAATCCCAGAAGGCCTTGTGTAATATTTTTGTAAGAGGAGAAAACTACGAAAGAGCTATATACAGTAAAGTTATCCGACACAATTAGGAGCAAGAGCCTATACACCTCATTTTCTACACAGGAGTTTACCTTTTTTAAGCAACTATAGTAACCAAGAAGCATTTAACCCTTACATAGGTGTTCCTTCCACTGATGCATAATGCCACAAGCCGGCAGCTCTCAGCGAGTTCTAATCCATAGCCATCTGACTTAATCAACAGCTTCATCAATCCAATGCAAAGGAATTGATAATCAGCCAGTGCCACGTGCAGTTTCTCAAGGCGTGACATCATATCTTTGAAGAGCCCAAATAATAGCTACGTTGTTAATGCAAAAAAAATTAGTAACCATAACGCTCATTTAATGAAGTCCGTCCATCACCTGATTGGCCTGGCCAAAGTACCACAAGCATAACATCAGAAATGAAAACATAAAAAAAACATGCAATAAAGTGATTGTCAATAACTGAAACCAAAGAATTTTACCTTCAGGAGGCACCCAGGTTTCATAATCTGTTTCGCCACCAAGAAATGAAGGTCTCTCTGGACCAAGCACTCTTTTTGGCTTTTTATTATCCTTCCCAGGTTTTTTCCGACGTGGAATATCCTCAGTATTCTGGCCTGCCTCATCATCGGATGCGTAATATCCTCTTTTATGTTTCAATAACAGTGCCACAGCATCTTCTGCCCTACTTTCAGCTCCTTCGGATGCAATTGTGGAATGTTCGGAAGCTTTGGTTTCATTGACAACCTGCTTCCGCTTTCTTATTATAAGACCAGGAGCTGCATTTTCAATCCCCAACTCCATGTTCAATTGTGTAGCATCTTGATTTTCCAGAGCCTTCTTCCTGTCTTTGTAATCAACAAACTGATCAGACTCCTGCATTTCTAGAGGGCCCTCCAGTTGAGTCTCTTTTGTCTCTGTTTTTTGAACAGCTCCAAGCCACTGAGGCTTGACAGCAACATATTCAGTAGCTTTGCATTCTGTTTTATCAACTATAACCTCACCCTCTTCTGGCTTCTTGCCTGACGTCACATTAGTAGTGTCCTGTTTCTTGTCGGAGCTATTCACTGATTTTTCTGATTCAATCTTTCTATTTGGCTCTGATTTTGTTTTTCTCACACTTGCAGAGGTGGGGACTTTGAACAGATTAGGTTTTGGATCTTGTGAGTTTGATTCCCTTTTCCTAGCAGCTTCCCCAGCTGGATCGGCAATCTTCAGCAAGTAGACTATCCTGTCCAATTCTGACTGAAGAGTTGATAATTCGTTCTGAAGCTTCTCAGTTTTGTCAAGAACTGCCATTTGATACAGGAAATCAGCAAAATAAATATAAATAACCATAACAGAACCCATCTAGTCCCCAATCATTGAGGTTATGGGTGGGGGAAGATTGGAGACAGACCTAAACCTTTGGCAATGTATGCACAAAGTGGCCGCTCAGTGCTCTCATAATACCACTGACAGCAAAATAAATATAAATAAATTTGGAAAAGAGAAAAGGCTTGCAATCAGGGAAGGATAGAAGGTCACAGATGAGTTGCAAACAAGACAACCACACAGACCACAACACGAACCACTACCAGAAAATCACAGATTCTACATAAAACATGCAATTAAATCGACTAAGAAATTCTCAACTTTAATGAAAGTACTGTGAAACAACCAGCAACAAAAATCTTACAAAGTAAAAGCCCTGTACTTTTCAGAACTATGTCTTCAACTACATTATACATTAATTCTTAGTTGAATCTAACATATGTTGACCGCATTCTACAATATATACACCAGTACCCCAACATTGTTCGTGTCAAAGCTCTGAGAGAGAGAGAGAGAGAGAGAGAGAGAGAGAGAGAGAGAGAGAGAGAGATGGTCTTGCGTTTTTTTTTTTTTTGATCGGCAAGATGGTTTTATGTTCAGGGGCTCCAGTAGGCTTTGTTGGATAAAAAAGAAGTGACCTCTAGGTCAGACCATGATCAGCTATTTGTTCTAGGAGTCCTTGAGTAGTGTAGTTTGGTGGGAGCTCTTTCCAAAAGTCGCAAAATCATTCAATGTAGTAGCCAATTAGAGGGGATTATGTTCTTTTATTCATAAAGAAGCAATTAGTATCATCGTAACTCCTTTGGTTGTTCTCTTAATCATAAAGAAGCAATTAGAATCATCGTAACTCCTTTGGTTGGAGGATCAATTCCCTTGCACTTTTTATGTTTTCGTACAAGTAAATAATTTTTTGTTTCAGGCCTTTTCCTTTGGATTATGCTCTTTTTAGCAAAAAGCAGTTGTCACTGCCTCCAGTGAGGATCATTGTTCCTCTTTCGGTGGTTGGAATAAAGCTCCCTGTAGCCTTTTGTCTATGTAGATAGATTTGCTGCTACATTCCGTACAGGCATGTTTGATTAGCCAGACTAACATTCAGTTTAGTTACAATACAGTCAATACCCTTCTCCTTAAGTATGCTATATCCCAAGTTATTGGGGGACCAGTTATCCAACATGTGGATAATTCCTCCAACCAATTTCTACAACCACAAAGATTGGAAATGCGGCCCCACAGGATCTGGCATTCAACCCCATGTTATAATATGTGGATCGTACATGCCATACGAATCTTATGTACTTGTTTCTTTACCACCATAAACATTTGGTGTTTGGACGTTCTTTCCCAAATTCTACTTACTAAAAGTACCTTGTTTTTTACCCCAAAAAGCACATTTTGTTCAGTGAACAGGAAGACAATGCATGACTGACCCCACCATTGAGTTCATCACTTTCTCAACAAGGTTTGATAAGCCTTGGTGGTGTTGCGTCAAGTAATTCAGTGAGCTTCAGTGGATGGCAAGAATGATGGGAATATTTTGCAATCTTAAATCTCAACAGGTTATATTTAACAGTCAAATGAACAAAAGCTAAGAAAAGATTATATCATCTGCAGAATAGCTTACCTAGTTGAGAGGATAATCCAGACATGTATGCATCAAGAGCATCTCCAGCACCTTCTCCAGCATTTTCTGATTCCATCCTATCCTTCTCCTCCAGAAGCAACTTCTTCTCTTCGATTTCTGTAGTTAGTGCATCTTTCTTATCAAGAAGGCTATCAGCTGTTTCAATTGACTGGTTTTCACCACCCTTACGCTTAGAAGCCTTCTTCTTAGTACGATCATAAAACTCGTCTTCATCACTGGACAATTAGACAGTATGGAGTTTAAACAATTCCCAAGAAAAAATTTAGACGTTAATAGTCATCCATTGATTTCTACCAAAATTTAGATCTTAGAGGCCATCAGAGAAAAAGAATAGATATATCTGTATATACTTACGTATGTGTATATATATGTGTGTAGAGAGAGAGAGATGTATTGTTATGCATACTGTTCCTTGTGCATTTGTTTTTAAACGAGTCACACAGGTATCCAATCCATAAAGAACCATGTGGGTGGAGTCACAAAAAAATATTACCTCATGGCCGTGATGTTAATTTAATGACCATCATCACGACAATGAATTAGCTAACTGAATACCCAAAGTTTTCTGTTTTACTTTTCCACAACAAGAAGTTCACCACTCCTAAGTACCTCGAATATTCCTCTTCATCTTCTGCCACTCCTTTCTTCTTAGCATGGGACATTCCCCCAACACGAGCACCTAAGCTTTCTTGGATACTTTCATTTAGAGTCTCTTCTAAATTTTCAAGCTCCTCCATTATCTGAGAAAATTCAAAACAAAAAAGAAATTCCAAGAATGAAAAAACAAAAGAAGAGAAGATACTACGAAGGATAGATAAAAACTCAACCAGATTATTTGATGAGGACTTAATACTGTAGCCGATCAAGGAAGAACAGAGGATAACCATTCTTCCACTAGTTTTTGACATTATACCTGGGCTATTCTCTGTTCATTCCGAGCAATCTGAGTTTGCTGCCCCTGCGTCAACCCACCCTGAGAAATATCCTTCGCACGAATAGCATCTATTTCTTTCTTCATATTACCAATCTGCAACAGAGCAACACTTCAGTAGTAACAAAGCATAAACCCTACAATTTACGAAGGAGACAATGCAGACTAACTTATAAGACAGAGAATTGATCAATTTCAGAACTTGACTAATAGCAGAACTTATGGGAAAGTACATCCATAGTACTCTCTCTTCGAATATCCACATAATAAAAAGATGACTGAATATTTTTAAAAGGGATTCAGACGAATATTCAACAAATATTGTATTCTCAGAGAATACAATATTTGAGAACAACAGAGTGTGAAATTGGCAAGGTAATCTAAAGAATGTTTTTTTGCGTGTGTAAGCTACTTTGAATAAATAAAATTGGAAGCAATGGAGAGATCCAAAATACAAGCAAGAAAATGAGAGTGTCAAAGATTCCAAAAAACACAAAATAAACTAACCTTCTCTAGTCTTTTTATAACTTTATCACGGGTTTTTTCCTGCTTCTCTGTGAGCTGCCCCTTGTAGTTTTGCCAACTAATTTCATCAACATCTTCCTGAATATCCAAAATCACTTTGGTTAGTAGGACAGATAAATGGGATAAACTTTATTTTCTCCATAGTGTGACAACAAGAAAGGAAGTACAAATAATACATATTCTTCAAAGAAAACAACATGGCTGCATGGACTGGTAAGCACTACCCCGACTATAATTGAGCAGTAAGACAACACATGCTGCTTGCAAGAAGAACCGAATCAGGGCCCAGACCCGGCGATACCTCAAGAATTTCCCCCACTCCAAAGAAATAAGCCCCTCTCCAAGACGAGAACATTATAAAAGAAAAGAAAAAGAGAGAGAGAGACTTTCAACATTCCTTATAGTACAACCTTGCTCATTTTCAAGCATAAAACTTTGAAAACCGCTGGGCCAGTTGTAAGGGCATTGAAAGAGGTACTCATTAAGTTGGGAGTTCAACACCCTCCTTTCAAGTCTAGTGTTCAATTGAAGCTCTTGCGCGTGCCAAAAGAGACATGTATCTCTAGCCTAGTTCTTACGAATGAGTTCCTAAAAGGAGAGGAAAAATCTATGATAAGTTGCCAATAGTACTATAGTTTTGCCCATTCTGATGCCCTTAGAAAACAACAGTGACAAAAACTGCACTGAGAAGAACATCCCAAACAAAGTTACTTGTTTTTCTGCAGAAATAGTCATCAATAAAAAAAATGGTTCTAATTGTTGCTTCTTATGTACCTAATCTGACTCTTTCCTCATGCTTGTACCATAAGAATTGCAACTGTGCGCTCAGACATTTATGCAATCCATGTAAAGAACAGAACATACAGTAGCATAACTGCAGCTTTGTCGAGCACCATTAACATGTACAAATGCATGCCCACAACTGATCAAGGTGTTCTACATTTGAAATGGTAAGAAGGGTAACCTCAGCTTCTTCTATGGCATCTTCACCCATGCCCCATGAGACACCATCAGCAATAGAGGCTTCACGCTTCGCTCGCAAAAGTGAAGCTTTCATATCTTGCATCTCTTCTCGCATCTTAGAATTTTTTATGCTCTTCAAGTCCCGTTCCTTCAATACAAGCAACACAATAAGCTGTAACAATAGCAAAGCACACATGTGTGGACACATGACAATGATTTAGATGTCAACAGATATTGTGATAACAATAATATGCTCCCTCGCTCCCACAATGTTAGTCCTTGCGGAGATGCTTGTTTTGCAGTTAAACGCCCTCAGCTTCAAATTCAAAGGGATTACCCAACAAAAACCTTTTATTCTCAATTTTTTTAATCTAAAAGGATGGCCTTGGAAATTCAAAGATTGATGCGGACTTTTTTCAAAGAGGACTTACATTTTTTGGATATCCCAAATTGGAAGGAGGACTAATCATTAGGGATGGAGGGAGTATAACAAAACCAATAGTAGCAGTAGAAATGCAGGCTAGCCATTTTACATAGGTCAAAACACCCACTTCTTCCTGTTCCAACCATAACTCCAAAAATTAGTTGATGCAATACTAACTAATACTCCGTATAAGCACAGGAAACAAGATAATGTTATCAGGCCTCATATACCAAAAATAGTCTACACTCTACGGTACAAAACATGGAGACAGCATGTTGCACACTGTGCAATACTGCATAATGATGACGAAAGTTCCGTCGCATCAATGCATGCCTCAGTTTTTAAGGAGGAAAAGCTTAAGAGATATTGTCACTGAAGGAGGTCAAAGCCTAACTCCTACCAAAAAATATTTGTATGATAACATCAAGACATACACAATCTCACAGGAAAAGCCAGGATGATAACATGGGTATTTGCAGGTCACGAAAGGGCCTAAACAATCATCTCTCTCCTTACAACACTAGATGTTGTTATCATCAAAAGAGGAAATGTATATATGAACTTGTTTATTAGAATATAGAAGACAAATCTAAGAGGAAAATATATCATAGTAACACTTAAGTGCGTGTACTTCCAACTTCTTGTCAAATAATTAGTTTTGTCACTAGGAAAAGCTGGGGTATATGAACTGAAACTTAGGCTCCAGCATAACAAAGCTCATTCTTAACGGTTAAGAGAGTTGTCAAATTATTCTAAGAGATGATTGTGACCCACTAACTGAAAATTCCTTTGTGGATTAGGAGCTACACAGATTTATAATAAAAGACCTAGGGAATAACCCATCAGTTAATCAAACAAGATTGGAAGAAAGGAAGAAGTAAGCAAGAAACGAATTTTATACACAAGTGAACCTATTTCAGCATCGTGTTGAACTACCAAAGCCCAATGAAAGTCGATCATAAATAGATGCTAAAATGGTAAAACAATACAAAACAGAACAGAGCAAAAATTCAGGTGGTAAAACAATCTTACTGGTGGCATTAACTCAGATGGTCCTTGGAGTATGTATAATCGAGATGACCTGCACAAAATAAAAATTGAACCAATGAGCAGGGGAAAAAATGGAAAGACATATTGAAAGCCCAAAAGTTAAGTTCGTATAAGCACCTTCAACTGATTAACTTTATTCAACCCCAAGAATCTAACATGCCTTGAATACAACCACGATATGTGGACTCCCCAACCATGAAAAATTGTCGGGCCCAAGGCTTACATTATGCATACAAAAGACCAATATAAACTTCACCAAACACATGACCACACTTCATTTAAACATATATATATATATATATATATATATATATATATATATATATATATATATATATATATTTCCATCTTTGCCTAGTCGATGGGATGGATTACAGAGGATATTAAAGGACACTTTTGGCCAGCAAAGATTTGATTTGTGCCAATTGGTCCACAATCTTTCTACACCTGACATCGTCCAATTTCTGACAGAAGCATAGATTTTTTGAAATATCACTAAACACTCCATCCAAATTATCAAGTTCGGTCACCATCAGTTAACCCCATTGTTGACTCAGCTCACCTTCATCCCCAATGAATTAAACAATAACAAGGTAGTGGAACTCAGTGGTAGTGTGGTGGGTGCCAGCAAAGGGGATACTTAGCCATGGACCTGGTTGGCAGGGAGGGCTGAAAAGGGGGAGACAAAGGAGAGAGAATGATCGTGGTGGTGGCCAACAGTGATGGCTGGTGGCATGTTGAGTTATGGGGTTGAGCAGCAAGAAGTTAAGGTATACGAAAAGGGTGAGTTATGGGGTTAGGGGGGCATTCTAAGGCAGTTTGAAACAAGGGAGAATATGGGGAGGAATGTCTTGTGGCTGAGTGCATGGGTAAGTTCAGGTGAGTGAGCTTAATTCAAGCATGATTCTAACCACTGCTTTTAAAACCCGACCTAGTCCGGTCGGCACAAACCACCAGAACCATTTCGGAGTAAAAATTGGAGTACTCTGTAAAAAACAGTTAACACCGTAGTTCATCCGTTGACCAATGCAAACCATTCCCAGATAGCTGAAGCAGCCAGTTTTGTACAGTTGGCTACAATGTGCTGCTGCCAGCTATTTTCAGCACGAGTGGGGGCTTGTCATTTGTTAAATGAATGGAAAGACTTTATAAGAGCCCACATGCAAATGTCATTGATACCTATTTGATGTGGGACCAATGAAACAAGTGCAAGACGCAAGGGTTTATCAATGCAGACAGATATTAAAACATCCAAGACAACATAACTGCAAAGACGAGGGAGATAATTTAAGTATAGAACAATCATTCTTCAAGCAATTGACCAATGTTAGATGGCAACCACGAATAAAATCAGATTTTATTCTCCATTGACTCCCTTTTAACTGGTAAGGGAAAGGGCAACCATCATTATTTCCCTTCCTTATAACTAGCTGCATCCTATCCTTCTTGGACCAAGTGTAGCATAGACATGTTAAATTGCAATGATTTTTCATTTACAAATAACGGGGCAATAGAAGAATATTTCAGAAAATTCAGGATCTTAGGTAATTTGTCTTCTATATGTAATACCATTATTTTTACATAGGTCCAACTTAAACTATATATTTTAGGTAATGATGATGTCATTGGAGGGCGGTTTGTGACAGGTAGTTTGAGGCATTGTTTGGTTCTAATCCCCCTTTGGTGGACCTCTTTTCCCCCCCTCTTGTATCTTTTTCATCTTCCACAACAAAATTACTCTTGTTGCTGGTTATAAAAAAACTCATGCTGCCATAGTTTGAGTCTAGTTAATCAGATTTTGAACCCGTGACTCTTGACCCGGTCTGTTTTCCAATTTGCACAACAGTTGAACTTTCAAAGCATTGGCTCTGCGATATAGTTAAGTTGAACACAACCTTTTCCAAATGAATGATAAAACGTCTTGAAATATGACTGGAAGGTAAAATTGGTTTTGCTTGAATAATTACGTTTGCATATGATGCGTGCGCAACTTATTGTGTTTTGTTGTACAAGGGTATAACTGGCATATTAGTTTTCCAAAAAAAGTGTTCTCTGAAATATACCCTTGTTTCAAAGATCAGGATGGCGTTAGACATGGGGACCAATAGACACATTTTATACCTGTGGGAAACAAGTAGATCAGGGACCAAAGTGCCACAGAGCGCATACTTTAAGGACCAAAAATGAATGTAGGCTTGTATAGACAAATCATTCAAGAATAACCAGAACGGTTGCCAAAGAAAAAATGTCAGAGATTAGTATCACAAGAAAAGTGGAAATTGAAGTACTTACTGGCCAAATCGAATCACATCTCCAACATGCAAATCGACAAACACCTTTGGCTTCACCTAATACCATTGAGAATATCTATCAATCAGGAAAAATGCTCCACCATATCTATTACTGTTGGTACAACAAACTCAAACAATTTTCACGACATAAACAATTGGTTAGTTTAGAAAAGCACTAAGGTTCAATAATTCCGCCACTAATCTACTATTCCTACAGATCCAGAACAGCTGCCTCCTGTTCTGCAACAGGGCTTTGCCTCGGCTTCAATTGGCCCCCCCGCTAGTGAACAGTGGGATTGGTCCCCCAAAGATTAGTCAAGGTGCCGTAAGCTGGCCCAAACACTCTAAGTTCTAAAAAAGAAAAAAGACAAGTCACTTATTTGGGTGGTTCAGCAATAATGAATTTAAACTTACCAACCAAGTTTGCAAACTGCTTAACCCTAATATCTAATGCAGGCACTCGAATTGAAACTTAATTTTGGTCCACACACACACAGGCATTATGCATAAGCAAGAGGAAACCCACATGGGAAACAAAGGAATTTTGGAAAACGTATATATACATACATACATATATATAGTATTGGAAAGAAAAGAAGAAAAACGAAAGGAGTGTAAGGGACGAAAAGTCCTCAAAAGAACAAAAGAGAAATGTCAAAAAGAAACTACAACTCATAGACTAGTTTCCCATTCCCACTAATCAAATACAATATGACCCCTTGTATGGAAGAGAGGGAGACCCAAAAAGAAGCGAAGCCAAAACTAGTATATGAGCCTGGGCGGCCTCTCTACTCTTTGCCAATTGGTTTGGAGTTGGAAGCTTTAACATGGTATCAAAGCTAGATTTTCGGAGGCTTTTCCCCTTTGTTTGTGCCATAGTTGCACTTTGTTTAATTGTGATCCATGTGTTCCGGATGCTTTGTTGACCTCTCCACGTGCGAATCAGGGGTCGCATGTGCGGGGGAGTGTTGGCATTTGTCCCACATTGGTTAATTATCTCCTCCAAAACTAGTATATGAGCCTGAGCGGCCGCTCCACTCTTTGCCAATTGGTTTGGAGTTGGATGCTTTAACATAAACTTTCCAAGCCTTCCTCCTTATCTCTAGTGACACTTTCCAACCATAACACTGACATCTGCGAGCAACCTAAGCACATCCAAAGACACCTTACCTTCTTATATATATCAGAAGTGCTATAATCGATCACAAACATATGTTTGCAAATTTTCCGCTTGACCGAAAAAAACAAACATATGTTTGCAAGGAGAAGGAACCTCTACTCAATCTCCACCTCCGAAGCAATCCTTGCAATAAGCCAACCAACACATGCAAAAAAAGGTGATGACAGCTCTCCTCGGTCCTCTTGCACATGGTACACCATTCTGCAATAATAGAAATTGGGTGTCTCTCTCTAAATGCCCTAACGCACTAATGCTTCTCACTCTCCAAATTCCATATTGATGCACAGTTAAATGTGTGTGTGTGTGTGTGTGTGTGTGAGAGAGAGAGAGAGAGAGAGAGAGAGAGAGAGAGAGAGAGATTTGCAAGCAGGCAATCTTCCAAGCTTTCATGCAGAGACATCAAAGTGCTTTGTATCCAAACTAAGAAATGAATAAACAAATACACCACATCTGATATGTAGATGATTGATTGCAAAATTGCCATAAACCCTAAATGCCGGGACCATAACTGATTGATTTCAACATCGCCATAAATGGAGGGAGAATAGATGATTGATAGGAACATTGGAATTAAGGATGATCACGTCCATCTAATGTGTTAAAAAAAATACCAACTCTATCAAATAATGGAAAACTCATTATCAGTCATTTGCATGTTTAAAATAAAAAAATACATAGATTAGAAAATTTGCCATGCATTTGAGAGCAAGTTCATTATAAACAAAAGAGATACCTGATTCTTGTTTACAAAAGTCCCATGCGTACTACCAAGGTCATGAAGATAAGCACCTCCATTTCTCTTGAACTGAAGAACTAGCATAGATGAAACATGTGGTCACATAACCAAATTAGAAATCACGCCCATCGTCAAATTACTAACATTTCTCAAAAGAAAAACAGTCTACAAGAATTAAAGTCAAATACACTTAATGTGATCCGTGCTCGCCTGCTCGGTATTTGAGTAATCAACCATCTGGCCCTTATTATGACAAACACAATCTTTTTTTTTGCATTAAAAGGCATATCTGTATTGTGGGGGTACAGCAAAACAAATTTAGAACTCCATCCATCAGAAAACTGTTCTACACATCTGACACCCAAAGTATCATTGTAGACAAAGAACCTCTTGCTCAAAGCAATATAACATCGCCATTCGTAGACTTTCCATTAATGCAATAAAATTTACTCGGACTTATTTCCTCCATACAGAAGAAGAGCCACAATGCTACACTTTTGTGTTAATTCTGTCACTACAAATTCAATACATGTTACATGTTTGGTTCATATTTACTGTAATTCCAGTATCAAATCCCAATACATAGTTGGCCATGAATATACATTCTGTGAAAAATCAACAATACAAAAGAGATCCATTTAACCACTCTTAAGTCTTATCTGCTTTTAAAAGTAGATCAACAAGTAAAACAGTAAAAAGAAGGGATGCAAATCCTAAAATATGGTCTCAGCCATCTTACAAAAATATGCAAGAAAAAGTATGCACTACCTAGGGCATCCTTAACAAGACAACAACATCTTATGTGATTCTGGAGTGGGTCAGCGCTACACACCGTTTGATGTTTTTTGTAGATGGACATACAGTTTGATGTTGAACTTCTCATAGAGAATAGCATATTGTACTCGTTTCTATCCACATCCAATAAATGAAAATACTTCAAACTGGGTATTTGGACTCGTAACATGGAGCTTAGACAATAAAGACCCCAAAATCGTGTATAGCCATAGCGTCGTTTCCACATCCAACTACTTTCCTGCCTTGATTTTTAGATAGGTTGAAGACTAGAAGTCTTAAACCTAGTTTGAAGTTCTACAATCTCCTCAAAGGCTCGAACTACATCAGCAGGAATACAAAATTTGACATCTTTTGGTAATATCAAAGGGTTTGGATCCAAGAGTTATTTAAGTGATAGCCAGTCATGGAGAAATCATTGATTTAAGTTTGCACACTGGTTTCGTGGATGTGATTTATAGTGATTTGTGTGTAGTAAACTCATCCTCTACCCTGTAGTCTAATGTCACTCATTAGTCATTTAAAAAAAAAAAGCTCAATGGTGCCGCATCAAAGAGAGAAAAAAATCCCACATCTCTTTTCTTTAGCTAATGAAAAGGCAGAGGAAAAATAAGAAAAGAAAAGAAAATGAACAAAACAGGAGAAGATGATTCATACCAGCATGAAAGCGAGAAATGGTTGGGTGCTCGAGAACAAAATCACAAAGGTCTACGCGCCCAAACATGTAAGCCCCCTTCTCGTGACTAGATGAAACCAAATCAAATTTTTGTTAGAATACAACCGATATATGAAAAGTATTCAATAGATAAGTTAGGCTTCCAAATGTAAACCTGAATCCAATTTTTTTTTTTTTGCTCAGCTGAATCCAAATGTTGGTTACTAGTTCAACCAAATACTTGACTACGATGAGAATCCAAGTCCTAATTCCTGCACTCTTACTCATATGCATACAAATTACAACTGGGAACTTTACTTATTTTCACAATGAATAATGCAACGACAAAAGTAACATATGTGGCGACCTCTTAAATGACACAGCATCAGATAATGGATCCTATACGCGCATGTGGTTGGTTCCTGCTTGGTGTATATAAGAGCTTCTCCAATGGCAGCTATTTGGGTTGCTATTGCTACAATTTGGCACGAAACTTCAAAATGGTGTTATATTTGGCCGGCCATTCTTAGCAATTGGCAATTGCTCAATCAGCTTTAGCTACTTAATTTTGCCAACGGTTGTGACTTGTGCCAAATACTTTCATCAGTTCATGTCACATTCAACATCAAAAGTTGGTGATACTGTGATGGTAATATATAGCTAGTCCGCTATCCAAGCAGCGTTGCTTAGAAAATTGATCTATTCCTATTTAAAATAGCCAACCAAATTTCAGCTTTACCAATGGAGATGCTGTAAGAGCAGGTCCACCCTAATGTCAAATTTCATCCCAAAGCTAAAATTTGGTATCAGTAATGGCAAAATCCTCTCCACTCTTTTTTCAAAGTCAATGCCAAACTTGCCTCATAATCCAGCCATTTGATTTGCATAGAAAAATGCGATGGGCTTAATCCGATGGTCTTTTTTTTTTAATGGCGATATATATATTTTTTTAATAATCTTTGAAAGTGCTTAATCCGATGGTCTTAACTTGCGATTGTGCCCAAATGGCACCAAACCATTTTCTGACATTGTTATTTTGTGTCTTTTTTACAATGTAGCAAGCTAAAAAATGGCTTGGGCAATGCCATTTTCGCATCAACTAGTGGACTGCTCTAAGTCGCGAACTTTGTCGCCATTATGATGTTACTATCTCCTAATCTATCAACAGAGGTACATGGATCTTCAATTTTCTCGCTTAGGCAAAATAAATTCAAATAGTAAACACACAAAAAATACTCCCTCCGTCCCATTTTGTTTCCTTGGTATTCTATTTGGGGATGCCCCAAATTATTTGCTAAGTACGAAAAGTCAACGAAAAAAGTACACAGTTTTTACAAAATAAACCTCATAAATGATTAAAAAGTACTTAAAGGTAGAGAACAAGAGCTAACGCTGGAAATCTCATTAAACTTATGAGGGAGACCTGCCGTACAGGACAAACAATACGGGATGGAGCTACTAAATCACATTAGACCCTTTGCTCCCGCTCTCAATCATTGATGCACATTTTAGTATGTGATGTGCGTTCCCAACTATAATTTTTTTTGATAACTCAACTGTCCGGGCCAACTTAAGCGCACCGCGACTAATCTTGGGGGTCCAATCCCACTGCCCACCTGGAGGGAGCCCAATTAAAACCGGAGCAGACTGACCCTTAAGGAGATAGCACTTGAGAGGTTTCGAAGACCTTAGGAGGGAGCAACCCTAAGTCCCAAGCTAGGCCAACCCCTAGGAGTTTCCGCTATATTATTTGACTACAGGCTAATGACAATAATAAGTTTGTTTCCACTAAATGGTATTTTAATTGATGTATGAGGAAAATGACCAGCCTAGAAATCCGTGAAAACATATGCTTTAGTCCATTTAGTTTAGCGAAAACGTTCTAGTTTGTGATGTTTTTGGAAGTTGATTTCACGCTCGCACACATACATTATGTGAAGGGACGGAGGGAGTACATAAAGCCGAAGAGACGAGACTTACACATGAAGTTGATCAACGATGGAGCCTCCTTTAAGAACTTCCAACGAGAAATCATAGCCAGGAGGTCCGCTCCACTCGGGAATCGTATAAGGAACCGCAACACTCGGGCGCTGCTCTTGTTTGCCATCGACACTCCGCGTGGGCGCGGAGTTTCCGGCGTCGGAGATTTCGACGGGCGCTGCTGGCTCTTCTTGATCTTGGGAAGGGGTCGGTTGGGGTTCTTCACGGCCGTTGGAATGGGACAGAACGGCGTCGGACTGGACAGGGTTTTTGGGAGGTGGAGGAGCCATTGCAGAGGTTGATGGTTCGTCTAGGGTTTCGGTTTGGGGTTCAGGTGAGGTGGGTGTGGAGGAGGTGGCGGCGGAGGGGTTCTTGGGAGGTGGAGGCGGCATCTCCGTCGTCATTCTGAGGAGAGAGAGAGAGAGAGAGAGAGAGAGAGGAGATCTGTTTGGTTAGCTAGTTAGTAGAAATTAGAAAATACTCCATAAAAGAGATTTTATTCGTTTGATCGGGAATGACCATCAAATTAAAGGTTGCGGCCACCTGGTAAAAGTTTAAGTCCATCGAGTCAAAGTGTGCGTCCATAATCCATAGAGTAAAAGTTTGCGTCCATTTGGTAAAAGTTGCGTCCTGTTGGTAAAATATTGCGTCCGGATGATTAAAGTTTGTAAAAGTTCGCGGGCAGTTCATTCCTTTTCTCTCAATTGCTTCATGACTGGCTTTAGTTTTTTTTTACTGGCTTTAGTTTCGAAACAAGTTTTTTACGTTATTTATTTGGCTTGGCGACTGGAGTAAAAAAAAAAGGTAAAAAAATATGATCTAAACCTAAAATAAAAGTAAACTGAAGTCGAAAATAAGTCAAAGTGCAAAATTTCGAGCTTAATTTTGTTTCGTTTTTTTATACTAACTTTTTCCGAAAGTAAGTTCATGATTATCTACTTTTCAAATTCCTCTTGTCGGAGTGTAGTATTTTTCCTGAAAGCTGAAAAAATTCAGTTGCTACAAAAGAAAGTTAAAAAATAAAATGTTAAGTCCAACCAACCATAGTTCCATCTCAATTCCAAAGTACCCAAAAAAAAAGGAAAAATTTCACATAGGCACCTGATCTTTCACACAAATTACACATAAACACTTGATCTTTCTTAAGTTTTATATAAACACCTAAGCTTTATAAAAACTCATCAATTCAACACATGTCGTCACCCACCATCTAAAACCAAACAGAATGGTTGAGTTAGATGTACACGTGGGCATATAGTGGGACCATGGATACATGACCTGGCAGGGACTCGGGGGGCTGTGGTGACCCAAGTCACCACAGAATTGTAGTGACTCAAAACGCTACCATTTTGGGGCTGAAAGGGAAAAGACAAAAGGCCCTCTTTGGTGGAAAGCCAAGCAAAAAAAAGTTAAGTGCTCTAATTTTTTATTTGTTTGAATCATTGTGAAGATCTTATTTTTTTGAACCATAATTAATTTTTGACTCTAAAGCTCTCGTTAGAGCATCTCCAATCCACCTCTATTTCTCCAAAATAGAGGATGGATGTGACACATTGAGGGGAGATTTTATAATTTGTTCTCTTTTTTCTTCACTTTTTGTAATTTTTGGGAGAATTTTTGAGGGACCCACCGTCCTTTTTAGAGTTTGATCCTCTAAAAGTAAATTTGGTCCTCTAAAAATGGAGGATCAAAAGTAAATTTGGAGTACAAAATTCCTCCAAAACTCTAAAAAGGACGATGGGTCCCTCAAAGATTCTCCCAAAAAGTACAAAAAGTGAAGAAAAAATGAAATAAATTACAAAATCTCCCCTCAATGTGTTACATCCATCCTCTATTTTTTATGGATTGGAGATGCTCTTAGCCAGCCTTAAGAAAGTCGTAGAATAAAATATCTCTTAAGGCTAACTAACGATAGCTTTAGAGTCAAAAATTAATGATGACCCTTAGAATAAAATAATTAGAGAAATAAGATCTTCGCACCGCTTTAAACGAATTGAAAATTGGAGCACTTAATTTTTTAACCAAAATTTTTAATATATAAACGGTCTATACAGGGTTGAAAAATTAATTGCACCAATTTTCAATTCGTTTGAACCGATGTGAAGATCTTATTTATCTGATCATTTTATTCTAAAGGGTTATAATTAATTTTTGACTCTAAGGCTCTCATTAATTAGCCTAAGAGATAGTTGATTCTATGATTTTCTTAGGGTTGACTAACAAGAGCTTTAGAGTCAAAAATTAATTATGGTTCTTTAGGATAAAATGATCAGAAAAAAAGATCTTAGCACTGGTTCAAACGAATTAAAGGGGATTGTTGCAAACGTTGGTGTAGGAACTGAACAGAATAATACTGCTACAAGGAGGCCTAAATTACTTGTAAGTCTTCATATTTTTTTTATTGTGCATTATGTGTTTTTTGTTAAATTTTTTGCCAAGTACATGTTAATGATATTGTCATCATTGTGCAGGTGAAAAAGGCTGTAAGAATCATTCCAAATGTAGATAAGAGTGAATGTGGTTGTGTGGTTATCAATTAAAGTTCTCAAGTGATGGATAACTTTTTGTGTAGTCAAGTCAAGTTCTGAACCGATTTTTGTGTGATGCAAACAAGTAATTCCTTTTACGAAACTGGAATGCATATCAATTAGTTGTTTTTTGTATCTGAACATGGAATAGTCATGAACATGTAATGGTCCAGTTTTTAGCTTTACTGAACATGTAATGGTTATGTTTTTTGCTTACTGAACTTGGTACTGCAAACGGTAGACCACAGATGGTTATGTATTGTGATGTTGGAATGACTTTGGCTTATGTAATACACTTTGCTGCATTTCTGTTGCATTCAGTGATTGTCTTGAGCTCTATTTTGTGCTTTTTTTGCAATGTTGAATTGAATGGAATTTGTCTTAGCAGGTGTTGAATTTATGAGTTTTTAGAAAAGTCAAATGAGATACTTGAGTTACTAAAAATGATAAATTATATTTGTAGTCCCAAATAAAGCCTCTACGTAAGTTCTCATACAATCTATCACTATGAGTTAAATTTAATTCTCTAATGGTATATCACATGTCGATTTCATCCTTATAAACATAATTAAATTAAGCTAAAATCATGACAAAATTTGAAAAATTCGAAATACACTTACTGAAATCATGACGAAATTTATGAAATCACCATGAAACAAAAAAATGTCATGAATACGTATTGTAAAATTATGTCGACATACACTATACTAAACCGAAATAATGACAAAATTTAAAGAAACCAAAAACACATACCGAAATCATGACAAAAATTGTGAAATCACCATAAAACATAAATTTTCGTGAGAATTGAGGATCATCAACTACAACAATCATTTCATGACAAAATTCTGCAATTTCACCATGTTTTATCACGACCCATTTCACCACAAAATGATCAGACAAACCATGCATTCAAATCAAATCGACCAGACTTCTCACAAATAATTTCTACAAAATTACCAAGAACATCTACCAATTTTACAAGAAAGCATCCAAATTCGGTACAAAAATTAGGCCCACCATATATTCAAATCTTCTATATATTATCATGATTTTTTTTAGCAAATTTATAGTTAAAACTAAATCTCACCAAATATAGCCATGGCAACTAGATCACATCCATTACAGAAACCCACCAAACTGGATTAACTACGAAACATATTCCGGCGCTTCGAAATGGATGCCGACGGAAGTCTCACCATAGTGGAGCTTGCTGCCATTCTCTGCTTGCTCGGAATAAAACCCGCTAGTCTCACCACGGACGCCGACAGAAGTCTCACCGGATCCCCGCCTTACTTGCCTCCATGGACGTCGGCGCCAACGACACCGTTGAATTCAACAAGTTCATCCGTGTGGCAGATGTCAGATCCGACGGGAGGAGAATGGTGGCATTGATAAATCTATCTGTGATTAATTAGTATGACGATTTATGCCGTTGGTTGAGTCGGGGCCAATTAATGGTGGGAGGATAATAGGCGTGAACGTGAAAATAGGATAATCTGTTTCAATTGGATTACTTTAAGCCGATAATTTGGGGAGATTGGGAGGATTGGGAATGTAGGCCTATAACTAAGGAATAAAATAAAAATATTCGACATATATATTAATTAATACATTACTAGGGGTATATTGGGCAAAAAAACATTTTGAGGATGAAGACTTAAGTATTCAAACTCACATGGATGAACACCTAAATAAGTCTGCCATATAGGATGCCTATTTAATTTCTTCTATATATATATATATATATATATATATATATATATATATATATATATATATATAGGTCTGTATTATGTGCATCTCTCTCTCTCTCTCTCTCTCTCTCTCTCTCTCTATATATATATATATATATATATATATATATATATATATATATACTAGTGCATGCCCGTGCCTGAAGGCACGGCTCGAACATTCAGCACATACCATAGTGGGCTCATGTGCAATATCTCAACCCTTTGTCCAACGATTCCAAGTTCATTTGAGTGTGGCGATATGGTGGTTTCAAATTCATCCCTTTTTGGTTTACAATGATGCTCTTGATGATGTATTTGGTTAATAGTTTTCGCTTGTGGTTGGCTCCTTGCCAACTCTTTTCTTTCTTTGGTAGCAGGTGGCATGTGATTGTTTTTAACCTAGGCACATGCCAACATAGTTGGAATGTAGGTTTTTGGTTGATGCCTTTTTCTCCTCCATTCCCGTTTAATCTTTGTTACTTTTTGTTCAGAAATTAACAAAATTCTTTTGCTGATCCAAAAGAAAATAAAGAAAAAATAGCAAGCATACTCATTGATTTGGTTAATTACTTGATTCAGCAAATAAAGAAAAAATATTTTACTAATTCCTAACTTCCACATGCAGAAAATCAAACGCGCATAAACCTCATAAAATTCAGAGTTATTATGAATCATTTTCCTATTCGAAACAACGATGAAAATATAAAAACGCAACAGAAAACCTAGTAGTAAACTTGGGGAATAGATTTTCTTCCATACCCCCTTGCAGTCATGACTCGTGAGATTGATAGACCATTTTATTCCACCAGTACACAACCCCTCATGCCTGTTCCCCTTGCCAAGAAAAAGTTTGCATGTGGAATCGAAGATGCTTAAAATTACTCTCCCCACGATAATGCAACTCCAATCAAAAACACGTTGGACACAACTAACGACACTGAAAGTTTAAGAGTGCGCAGAAATAAATTCAATCTCTCAATCTCAATATGAAGAATTTATTCAGCCCTTGTATTGTTGAATCATATTCAATCTCAATAACTTTTCTATCATTCACCCCCTGCTGCATCTAACACCGTGGCAAAGCACTAAACAAAATGCTATATTATATTCCATTAGGGTTCACCTCTCTGAAACCTAAAAATGGGGCAAGAGAAACAACAAAATAAGAATAATAAGCGGTCCACAATATTAAGGGAATAATAACGATGCAAAAAAATCTAAAACTAAACCAATCACCCCATCATCCTATTGCCAACTTCTTTTGCAGCTATCTGACCGAGTTCAGTGACTATAATGTTAAGCAGTATCAAGGGAATCATAGAAAAAAAAGTCAAAATCAAATGAAAATCTAAACACAGAGCATTTTTAACATGCCCATTACTTGAATCATGAGTCCATGAAAAAAAAGAAAGAAAAAAAACTATGACAATAAAGTCTCTAATTAAAACAGGCTAGTTGATAAATATGAGAACTAACCATCAAATTATTATGTACTCACAAATTAGTCCACAACAAACTCAACATAGCATTGGTTGTTTTCTTTATTTGGTTTAGATTGTAACTTGTGGTATGGAAATTCAACGTGGCATTGGTTTGTTTTCTGTTTTTGATTTAGAGATTGTAACATCTGGTATGGATGGGAAGATTCTCTCATATGGTAATATCCATTTTCTTCCGTCATAGTTGAAAACCGTAATGCTTATTATTCCTTTAGTTTTTGTCACAAAACCCTTCTATTTTAGCGAGTGGCTAATTTGGTTTCATAATGTTTCATGATCAAATCTAATCCAAATGCAAATGCAAGTGAAACCAAAATGAAATCTGGCTATGATTGAAGATGGGTAATTTCCCTCTGGTACTGTTGAATCTAGCTTTTAGACAATAATTCAAGTTACCATTATGCCATAATAATCTCTTAACAATCAGACGGAATTTAACAAAAGGAAATTGCGATGTGAACAATATTTGAAACAAACCAAGAACCAAAATTGATAGACTACATCTCAATGACAATCAACTTAGAGTGATAATTATACGGAAAAAAATAATGATTTTTACATACCTTGAGTTTGTAAGATTTTGATAGAAATTGGCTTAAAGTGAGGATCAAAATACCCAACTGAAAACCAATCAAAAGTTCAGCAAGTGCAATGCCCAATTTAAAGTGCAACTAACGTTAAATAAAAACTAATAGAACCAATTGAAACCCATTCAAAAGTGAAAAAGAAAAATACATCGCGTACCAGCATCTGGGGGATTGTCAGAGGTTCAACCGCGAGAGGGAACAACCTGATGAATCTCAATAGCCCTAACTTCTTAGGAAAAAAGAGTCGCTCACATCTCACGTACACCTCAATTGCAATCAAATGCATCAAGAATACCCCAATCACGTTTGTTGTTACCACGTTAGGGCCAATAAATTGAACGACAACCAATTAAACTATATGAAAACAGACAAAAAAATCAACGCAGGAAAAAAGAGTTGCTCACACCTCACGTACATCTCAATTGCATCAAAAATACCCCAATCACGTTTGTTGTTATCACATTAGGGCCGAGAAATTGAACGGCAACCAATTCAACTATATGAAAATAGACAAAGAAATCAATGCCACATTAGATAGAGAGAGAGAGAGAGAGAGAGAGAGAGAGAGAGAGAGAGAGAGAGAGAGAGAGAGAGAGAGAGAGAGAGAGAGAAAAGGTGCAAACCTGTGTAGAAGAACAATTGGCTTGTGGAGTGGAGGAACTACCGAAAGAAGAGAGAGAAAGAGAAAAACAGTATTGCAAAAGGTTTCAAATTGTGAACCAAAAGGAAAAGGTAACAAAATTAGGTTTTGAAAAAGGAAATAAAATTAAATCAAAATCATACTTCATGAAAAAATATGCTTGATTGGTTTCCTAATGGCAACGATTATGGCAAAAAAAAAAAAACTCCTATTAATAAGGCTATAAATCCCGTACTTCTTATAATTCCATTCCAAATTAGGAATGCTCAAATTAGGGTCTGGAAATCAAGGTGTTGAATGCTCAAATTAGGGTCTGGAAATCAGATTTCCAAATTAGGCACAGGAATATGTGATTGGGAATGCTCAAAAAATGTTAAGTATTTACGGGCATGCCATTTTGTAGAATGGAGGGCGTTGATTTATGAGGAAGGAGGGGACAAATCTGGAGCGTTGGTTGTCTTTGAATTCAAACACAGCTCTGTTTTATTATATAGATATATATATATATATAGTTCTATATTATGTGCATTAGGGAGAGAGAAAAGACTGAGAAATTTGTACAGTGTGAAGGTCTGTTTTGTTAACTGTTCATGGCTTCTGAGCGGGTTAATTTGTACAGGAAGAGTATTAAAGGATGTCGTCCACCACCATGTGCACAATCAAACAAACCCAAAAACCGATATCATCTCATCTTCAAGTTGCAGAAAAAGTGTTCAATACCTCGAATCATTAAAGGCGTCAGATCTCAACGGTGGGTATTGTAAAATTAGTTTTACTATACTTTCTTATTATTATAAATTTATCATAATTCTTGAATAGTTTGGCCATTTTGTTAAATTATGATAATTCAGTTTATTATGGTGAATTTATCATCGATTCCTAAAGAACTTGAGCATAGTTTTTGGAAAGATGAGAGAGAGGGGTGATTTAAGGGTTTCTTTCTGGTCATAGAAAGATAAAACCCTTCCCTTTCCTTTCTCATGCACCGCTCTCCACCTTAGCCCCTCCTCCTGAGGAGAGCGATTATGGGCTCTTCGGCGATCGATGAGGTGGATTCTGGTGGTCGGAATAGGCCTTCGATATGGTTTGATACACCATTATTTTTTTAATCTAAAGATAAAGATGACAAAGGCGGCGGTTATGTCGAGAATGGATGTGACAAATGAAGATGGTGGTGAGAAATGATGTCTTTTTCTTTCTTTTTTTAGATGTTTAGGTTTTTTTTTGGTGGGCCCTTTGGGCTTTGTATTTTTTTTTTTTCGGGTTTTTTTTTTAAGTCTTTGGACAATGTAGTTGTACTTGATTTTTTATCAATATAACCGCATCTATCAAGTTTTGGAAAAGAGGTTGAGCACTTGTACTTTGAATCAACGGTGGTAAATATATAAACGACATATTTTGTTATTATAATCATGTATCATAGTGTGATGAATTATAATCTTGATATGTTTTTCTGATAAGTTTGTTTTCTTAAGATTTGTATTTTATTTATAATTTTTTGGATATTTTAAGGGGAGAAGATTTGGAAGAGAAGCAAGGAGTGAAAGAATAAGCACGATTTTTTTCAAAATAAGACCAAAAGATAAATCCTAAAATAACTAAGACTTAGGGTCTGTTTGATAAAACTGAAACTGAATGCTGACAAATTAAGTACCGAAAGTTGAATGCTGAAAATTACCAGACATTGGTAAGAGGGGCAAATAATGCCCAACTCATGGACCACTTTTTTCCAAATTCATCTAGACATGGAAAGGAGAAAAGAAATTGCCAATACATGGAAATGGCCACCTAAAATGACTATTATGCCCTCAAGTTTTTGTGAAATTGCACATAAATGAAACGGAGAAAATAAAATTCCCAATACATAAAACGGAGAAAAAGAAATTCCCCATTTATGGAGTCAATTTGTAGTTAAATCTGAGTTTGGATCTAAGTTACCCCTTCTATGGACCTAAGTTGCCCCTTATATAAATTTAAGTTGCCCCTTCTATGAACCTAAGTTGTCCATTGTATGAACCTAAGTTGCCCATTGTATGAGATTATGAGTTGATATGTAGTTGAATCTAGGTTTGGACCTAAGTTACCCCTGCTATGAATCTTAGTTGCCCCTTCTATGGACCTAAATTGAATCTGGGTTTGGACCTAAGTTGCCCATTCTATAAACCTAAGTTGCCCTTTCTATGAACCTAAGTTGCCCCTTGTATGAGATCATGAGTCGATATGTAGTTGAATCTGGATTTGGACCTAAATTGTCCCTTCTATGAATCTAAATTGCCCCTTCTATGAATTTAATTTGTCCCTTCTATGAATCTAAGTTACCCCTTGTATAAGATCATGAGTCGATATGTAGTTGAATATGGGTTTTGACCTAAATTGTCCATTCTATGAATCTAAGTTGCCCCTTGTATAAGATCATGAGTCGATATGTAGTTGAATATGGGTTTTGACCTAAATTGCCCATTCTATGAATCTAAGTTGCCCCTTGTATAAGATCATGAGTCGATATGTAGTTGAATCTGGGTTTTGACCTAAATTGCCCATTCTATGAATCTAAGTTGCCCCTTGTATAAGATCATGAGTCGATATGTAGTTGAATCTGGGTTTTGACCTAAATTGCCGATTCTATGAATCTAAGTTGCCTCTTCTATGGATCTAAGTTGAATCTGGATTTGGATAAATTTTTTTTTTGTTAAAACATTTAGTTTTATCCTTCTCTCAGAGCTCTTCAACGAAAGCTCTAGAGTTAAAAATTAATTATGATCCTTTTTATAAAATGATCAGAAAAATAATATCTTTGCACTGGTTCGAACGGATTAAAAATTGAAACACTTAATTTTTTTCATTTGGTTTGTGGTTCTCTTAGGGCTTTTCAACGAGAGCCCTAGAGCAAAAACCTAATTATGATCATTTAAGAAAAAAATTAATTTTATTTTTCTAATCATTTTATCTTAAAAGATCATAATTTAATTTTAACTCTAAGGCTCTGGTTGAAGAGCCCTAAAAGAACCATAAAACCAAATGAAAAAAATTAAGTGTTCCAATTTTTCAATCATTTTGAACCGGTGTAAAGATCTTATTTTTCTTATCATTTTATCTTAAAGGATCATAATTAATTTCTAACTGTAGGGCTCTCGTTGAAAAGCTCTAAGAGGACCATAAAACCAAATGAAAAAAATAAGTGTTTCGATTTTCAATCAGGTTGAACTAGTGCAAAGATTTTATTTTTCTGATCATTTTATTTAAAAGAATCATAATTAATTTTTAGCTCTAGGACTCTCGTTGAAGAGTCCTAAGAGAATGATGAAACCAAATGTTTCAACACCAAAAAAAAAAAATTTCCAAAACGGCATCATGTATAAGGTATCGGTGGAAATTCAATGACTTGGAATCGTTGGACATAGCTTCACTGCTCTTTTAATCACATAATATTGCACTTTCAATCATATAATACTGCTCCCTGAGTATGTGTACATTGCTCCTTGAGTGTATGTTCATTGCTCCTTGAATGTGTGTTACAATAAAGAGGGGTATTTTTTGTCTTCAATACCATATATTAAGAATTATTCTTTTCCTTTCCATGGCTGAAAAATTTGGAAAAAGTGTCCCATGAATTGGGCATAAATTGCCCCAATCCCCACTTAACAGCAATTCCCCCAATTTTTTTAAGTTGAAAAATTGTTTGATAAACATATTAAGTACTGAATTAAAAAAATTTTAAATTAATTTTAGTTCCGATTATTTCTTAATTTACTAATGGTCACAATGTACTTATAAATTAGGTAGAATGGTGATTGTGGTGGTGTGTTGGTGGTGATGGAGTGGTGGTGGTGGTGGTGTTGGAGTGCTGACGATAGTGGTGTAATGGTGGTGGTGGAGTGATGGTGATGAACGGTGGCGATGAGTGGTGGTGGTGGTGTAATGGTGGCGGTGGCGGTGGAGTGATGGTGTAATGGTTATAGTGAGTGGTGTCGGTGGAGTGATAGTTGTGCAATTGTGACATTGTGGCGGCGGCGGTGTGGTAGTGGTGGTGGTGGTGGTGGTGATGGAGTGATAGGGGAGTGGTGGTGGTGGTGGGAGTGGTTGTGGTGGTGGTATAGTGATTAAATGCAAGTACACAAAAATTCAGTCACAATTAAGTAGCTCAAAGCTACTTATTTTTTATTTTTAGCCTACATTTTAAGTAGCATTTAATTTGTTAAATAATGTATAATATCGTTATCAAACCTACTGAATCACTTATTACTTAATTAATTCAATTTTAAGTGCTGAATTTAGATTATCAAATAAACCCTCAGTAGTTAAGTGGCGTTTTAAGCCTTTGGCTCAACAATCTTTTTAAATTATTCTTTTGTCTTACTTCAAGTGCTTTACGTGTTTATTAGTTTTGCGTTAATTTTTTTGAATTATTGATTCTCGAGGGATCTATGTGTATAAAATTATGTCGAAAAATTGAAAAACATAAAATAATTATTATTTTTGGTATGTTTTGAATTATTTTTCATTTTAGGGAATTTTTAAATATTTTAATTGTATTTTTTTATTTTTAAAATTTCTCCCATCAAAAGAAATCAATAATTCATAAAAAAAAAAAGTGGTAAAGGAATAATAAACGAATACAAAATTTGAATAGAGTTAACAAATAATCAAAAAATTTATTAAGCCAAAATACCCTTAAATATAAATATATAAACCACATGTAAATTATTTTATAAACCACTTGTAAAAAGCAGGAAATCTCCTCGTAAAATTGTTTTATTTTCCCGGGAATCCAAAAGAGGGAAAAAAGGGGGCAGAACTGAAACAAAATTCCTGTTGCCCAAAACCAGATCGATACCCCCCGACAGATCTCTCCACTGTCCTGGGCTTTTCTCCAGGGAACGAAAAATTCCCGTCTCGTGTACTTATCGAGGCAACGGAGTAATAAGCGAACATGTCGGGTCTGGTGTTGAAGTTCGAGTTGTAATTTTTGTGTTGTTGTTGTTGCTCAAAAGGTGAAATGAAGGCGGGGAGCGCGGCGAAGCTGATCGTCGATTCGCTGCTGCAGCGGTTCCTCCCTCTCGCCCGGCGTCGAATCGAAACCGCTCAAGCCCAGGTTTGAACTTTTTGGTGCCATGACTGTGAGATTGAAACGAAGTTGGGTTGTTAACTCCAGATAGGTTTTCATATCGGTTTACCTAGTGTACTTTCAGAATTATTTGTGGTTTTGAGTGAATGCAATTTCATTTGCAAATTATTGTGGGTAGACACTAGACAAAAGGGTGTCTGTTCCAGCTTGTGGTTAAACCTTATTACTAGAGAGTAAAAGAGCTTCCAAAATAGAACTCTGGGGCCTCAATTTGTCAAATTGCTAACGAAGTTTTGTTGTTGATTTCACTTAGGTTTATGCTTTTCTGGTATATGGGTGCCTTAATTGTGAGATTGAAATGAAGTTTGGTCATTGATTTTGCGTTTATATGGGCTTTTTGCTATTTTACTTGAAAATTATTTGCAAATTATTGTGGGTAGACAAGGTGTATTTGTTCCGGTTTATGGTTATTGGTTAAAGCTAGTTACTAGAGAGTAAAAAAAAGCAACAAAATTGAACTTTCGGTGCCTTAATTGCGAGATTCAAACGAAGTTTTGTTGTTGACTTTACATGGGTTTCCCTGTTTTGCTTCGAAATTATGTGCGGTTTTGAGTGGATGCAATTTCATTTGCAAATTGTTGAGGGTGGACAAGATGTATTTGTTCCAGCTTATGGTTAAAGCTTATTACTAGAGAGGAAAAAAGCTTCAAAATAGGACTTTGGGGGCCTTAATTTCAAGATCCAAACGAAGTTCGGTTGTTGAGTTTGCATAGGTTTATATGTGTTTTTTGCTATTTTACTTCACAAATTTATTTGTGGTTTTGAGTGGATGCAATTTCATTGTTGAATTATTGTGGGTGGACAAGGTGTATTTGTTCCAGCTTATGGTGGAAGCTTATTACTAGAGAGGAAAAGAGCTTCAAAATAGAACTTTTGGGCCCTAATTTTCGAATTCCTAACGAAGTTTGGTTGTTGATTTCACTTTGGTTTATGCTTTTCTGGTATACGGGTTTCGTTATTTTACTCTTAAGATTATGTGTGGGTTTAAGGGAATGCAGTTTCCGTTGCAAATTATTTGGGGTAAATGAGGCTTATTCATTTTAGCCTATGGTAAATGGTTATTATTAGAGGGTAAAATAGCATCAAAATAGAACTTTTGGTGCCTTAATTGTGAAATTGTGACGAGATTTGGTTGTTGATTTGACTTAGGTTTATGCTTTTCTGGTATATGGGCTTCCTTATTTTTCTTCAGAATTATATTTGGGTTTAAAGGAATGCAGTTTCCGTTGCAAGTTATTGTGGGTAGACAAGGTGTATTTATTTCAGCTTATCGTAAAAGCTTATGATTACAAAGTAAAAAGCATCAAAATAGAGCTTAGCACGAATTAATTCGTTCTTTTTTTTTTTTCCAGTTTTTTAAAGCCCTGTTTGGCCCGTAATCAGGGACGGATAGACTGTAGCAAACTCCTCCAAAGCTAGGGGTTTTGCGGTTGGACTGTAATTTTTTACACGTACTGCGAATTGTTCAAGAAATTTGAGGACCAATCCAACCGGTGGCACCATCTGTTTGGTCTGGTTATTGATCTTCAAAGCTACCTTTGTCATTATCATTTTTCAAGGATCAACTAAGTCTAAAAGGGATAATTTTCACTTTTGAAATCCAAGGAAAGAGTAACATTTGGACTAACGAATAATATCTAAGAATCTCTCTACATGAAAGAAATAAACCATTTATGATCATCCCAAAGGCAAAGCGATTCCAACCACCATAACATCAGTCCAGGAATGCAGATTTAGCGTTCTGGACTTCAAAATTGCTGAGGTAAAAAGAAGTCATTGATAAAGGCCTATAAGAGTAAGAACTTAGAAGACTGGGATCATATTAACTCATATGGCCTATAAGAGTTACTGGAGTTTCTCATAAACCCATTGTTGATGGCTCAATTACTGGTGACTCGATATCAAACATGAATTGCCTCGATATCAAACATGAATTGCAGCAATCGGAGACCTGATGCTTAAGTATAGGGCAAGCAATTCATGAATGGCCTTGTTGTAACTGCGTTAAGCCTTATCAAAAAATCTCAGACCTGTTTTTGATAGATTAATTTGATAATCCTATGAAACTTCTTTGGCTAATATCATGCAAGAACTGCACCGGTCTCAACGGTCAACTATCCGTTTAGGAACAACCATTCTTGATTATGCAAATGGCTGAGATGCTATATCCATTCATTCAGGTCTATAGTAGTTGACAATATTCACTTATACTTTCCAACACCGCTTCTTGCTTTGGCGTGCAAAATTAACAGGATGGACAGTACCTTCGACCATCTGATCCTGCCTATGAACAAGTATTGGATTCTTTAGCTATGGTGGCACGACATACACCTGTACCTCTTTTGGAAGCTCTTCTCAGATGGAGAGAAAGGTTGGTCTATGTACATTGTGAATTTGTATTCAAGATTTTTGTTTCCTTAGATACTTTGGTATTTCATTATTTCTTGTTCAAAAGATGGAAAGTATTTCTCGCGCAGCTCATTTTATTTATCCATGCCTGAAGCTGCAAGCTAACCACTATGGTACATGATGATACCTGAAGAGCGAGGGACGTTGATAAATTATTATTGGTTGTTTCTGGTCGAGCGTGTTTTCTTTAGTAGATATTATAACTGATTTTGAAATCTTTTAATTAAATCAAATGTAATGGCCTGTCAGTGTTTAGGCAGGGTTACATTGTGGGCTAGATTGTCGTGGTCTTGTTACATCTTATTCTTAATCTTATGTGTTTATCTTTTCCTGTTACAATATAAGTGCATTCTTCTTAGTTATCTGAGGAGCCTTTTATGGTGTTACATGTTTTCGTACATGGAATTTCTGTTGATTTGACAGTCAATTCATGAAATAGCTAGTGTTAAAATTGGTTTTTGGATAAAAAAGTTTCTCTTCAGATTATGTATTCAAACGTTTCCTCTGGGATGGAAAGTTCCTTTGATTTTCGCCAATTTGCGTAACACTTATTACAGGTCAACCCTACATAGTTTAAGTCTGTACTTTTGATGACGTGAGCATTTGATTGTGTCTGGTCTCAAAATATATTGCCGTGTTACTATTCTGGCACTTCCTTTGCACTTTAATCTCATGAAAGTACCACTAGTACATGAAATTAGTGACTAGAGTTCAAGTATTATCCATATTGTGGCTTCTCTTGATGTTAAATAAGAACCAGTATTACTACATTGCAGTTTATTGTTCTGAACTTAACGGCCACATCTTTATTATGTTGTGCTTGTGGTTACTGTTGCAGTGAATCTCCAAAGGGTGCAAATGATGCATCTACATTCCAGAGAAAGGTTTGTAATCGATTATGCTTGTATTCTTAAACTTATTGGCGAACCTGAGTGTTCTTTTCTGTAGATACTAAACAGTGCTTGATTTGGAATATTCTCCTCTCCCATGGCACAAGTTTGTACTTTGGTTTGTCTGGTTATCATCTAAAATCATGTATAGGTTATCATCTAAAATCATGTATAAGAACATGCAAATAGCACAAGTTATTCTTCAAAAATCAACTTCGGTAAGTCAGTTTGTTACACAGGACTTGCCCTTTCTTTTTTCTTTTTAATATGTCAAATCTGTTATTTTTGCACTCCACTATGGTTTTAGATTTAATCATAATTCTATATTTCAATGAATGCTACAAGTATGTTTGATACATGCAGGTATGTTATATGGATATGAATAATTAGAATTCAAAAAACCCCCCCTTACAAATGTGCCTTCTAATATTATTGGTTCTGTCTGTGAATTCTTCATTCCCCCGCAATTATGTACTACTTTGTTCTGATTATGTGTACTCCTTTGTTTTGGTTGTGTCCTCCAGTACTCCTTTATTTATCTATTTAGACATGTACCTTTTCATGAAACTGTATACCCTGAATTGTTCTGTAAGTCCAGATATTCGTCGTTGTGCTTATTTGTGTCATCTCACCTTGGACTCGGACTCAAGTTGTTCTTGCTATTGTCCCTATCTTTTATTCTAGTGATTTGGTGTTTGGGAAGGTGAATTTCTGTGAAGGAATGTTTTGGTAGTGGGGATCATAACTTAAATAATGAACGGGTGGGAGGTAAGAAATGAAGAAAATGTCAATTTCCAAGTAGGTCTTTTTTGAGTAGTCATTAATTTCGTAAAACCCACGGACTCTCTCTCTCTCTCAATGTGATCTTGATGGTCCTACATTTTGTTTGCCTGATTCTTATGATCCATGAAATCAAAATCAGAATGTTGATTGGCCCGTCGTAAGTTCTTCGATTACCTCAAGAA